>NC_136699.1:11707431-11797431 GCF_947650265.1 Symphodus melops | reverse complement strand
TTGATCATGTTTATTTAACTGAAGAAGAACATGAGGTCTCTACTGCGTACTACTACTGTATCTTTCAGTTCACAAGCCTTGACATCAGAGCTCTCGCCTAACGGTCCCACGGAGCTGGCTGTGAGACGTGAGAAGTAAACCTAAAGTTCATATGAGTATATTTACATAAAGAGGGGTGGTGTTAGCAGTATAGCCTATAGACATGAAACACACCCCTGCCGGCAGTTATTAGTCAGACTTTACAATCCCAGCACAAACGGATTAAAAAATAAAAATATGATGAAGTTAAACAAGATTAAAACCACACACCTCCAACACGTATACTTGCACATGAAAAACGACCGGCAAGTGTGAGTGGGTAAATGAATGATTACTGGTCCCTTTATCATTATTAGAGCCCAACAGATCTAAAGGGAAGTAGCACATGCTTTATTTTAAACATCTTAGTATCAGTGCTTTAGTCTCTGTTGTAAGGTGATGACTAAAAAGCATTATTTATATCTTTCTCCTCCTTATTTCTTTTACATCAAAGACATTCATGAAGGTTGAGCTCTTACACTGTGACAAAGCTCATCACTTGACAGCTTTAGTTTTAAACGTTTTCCTACGGTGTTGTCGCAAGTCGAAGTTCAACATTTAAATCATGGATGTGGGTATTACAAATCAACCTTTATAAAGTGAGAAACAAGTGAAGCGCTTTGTAGAGCTTACCTCTTCCTCGTGCCTCTCCACTTTACGTGAGCGATGGAGAGGAAAGTAGAAATTGGGTATCTGGGTAAAAAAAAAGTAGGAAGTATAGTTGTATAGGAACAGGTGGGCTATTACCAGCTCATAATGTTGGACACTAATCAACCCAATCCTGCTCATTTCTGATGGGAAGAAAACAGAGGCGTCTGTCAGCCAGAGAACTGTGAGAAAAGAAGTGAAAACGAAGTGAAGAGATCATCAGCCCGAGTTGAGATAAACAGCTTTGTTAAATGAGAATGGCACATGGAACACAACAGTGTTGGTTCGAGTACATGTACAGCTAAAAAACATCCACACTGCAGGTGATACCAAGTGCTGCTTTTCTGTCTTATATATATTTTTACTCCATTGGTGCTTTTCCTGTAAGTCTTCACTTTATTGGTCACACTCTTGCCCTGTACCTAGATTTAAATAGTTCACCTTTTTATGGACCTGTGTGTGTGTGTGTGTGTATGACTGGGAACCAAACAAACCTGTAAAGTCACGTTTCATCTGCTCTGGCAGATAAGTGTAGTTCACCTCTCGGCCAGACACATTTCCTTCTGACTTACTACAAGGCAGGCCAATCACAGCCCTTAATGTTACATCAGGTGGTTTTAACGGTATTACCAAGTATGCCGAGGAGTATAATGGACATTGGGGTACTGCCTCAGATGTGGAAAATTCTCAATATGCTACAGGTGTAGAATGCAATTAACTCAATTTCTCAAATGGAAAGATTGTTTTTTCTCCTAATGATTGTAGTGTGAGGAGGGACTTTGGTCTACCAAAGATGGAAACAACCCCAGGATTAAAAAAATAAAATAGCAAGCTAACTTTATCCATACAGCTGCACAATATAGCAAACAATGTGTCTCTTGACCAAAGTTGATAAGAGATGAAACCCAAATGTCCATCAGGTGCTTTCATAATTGCCTCGGTTTGTTGTTTGAAGCTCAGATAGTTATTTTTTGCTTTGCACTCTTTTTGTGTTAAAAATTCTCAGGGTGTTTAAGCGGAGCTCAATCGGGGATTGGAATTCTGTTTTCAGAATTTGGGGGGGAATTTCCTGTTCTATAACACACACACACACACACACACACACACACACACACACACACACACACAAAATAATTTATGAAAACAATCCAAACAGTTCAGCATGCAGAGCATGTGTCAGACAGCAACACCTATGACAGTAGTACAGAGAAAAGTGAGAAAAAATAAATGTTGTGATAGATAAATCTGAATGTTTCTGATGTTATTTAGCATTTGAATATGTTATCGTTGCAGCACTAATTAGAGTAACTGGAGACACCTAGGCCCGGTGTGCTGCACATATTTAAACTCCTGCTGTTAATACAGTCTCTTTTGATCTCATTTAGTTTAATTTGGTTTAATTAAGAATTACTTGGATAGCCTATTTGGTTGAATAAATAATCATTTAAACTTGAACTGGGTGTTGTCTCCCATTGTTGTTGTGACTTCCTGAGCCAGGACATGACACCAGGGATGCGCTCTCCTTTTTTCCTCAACCCTGGAAGGATTTAAGGGCCAACCATGATAAGAGCAATTCAAATTCTCTAAGAGTTTAGGAGAGGTGGGTCAATGCTTCCTTTATTACCTCCTTTAGCATCGGAAACACTGGACCATCCTTTACTAAAGGAGTTGAGAGAGTGCCACCCTAAATTCCTTGCGGCCGCAACTTTTAAAGTGACTGGCACAGCCAACCGTTCTGTTGGAGGAGAAATGTGGAGACAATCTGCATTTGGTTTGTACATTGATTTGACTGATCATTCCTTACTGCTTTTGTATCTCTATTGTGTGTGATGAAGGTGGACATTGCTTTTATCTATTCTTGTATCATGTTTGTGGAGGTGCATTGCTATTATTTGATATTAATTGAATATGAGAAATTGTAATAAGCCTATTATACCTTGTTAACACTGCAATAATGTGTTATGTTAACGTGACGCTGATGTAAAACGATCAAAGTGAAGTAGCCTGGTATCTTATATAGCCTACCTTATATTTTCACACCTCGTGGTTATTTGGATTATTTCAGCGTTGAGAAGGCACAGGGGAAAGATTTTTAGATGAGCTGTTTTTAGTCTGTAGTTTTACCTCGGCAGACCCCCATCACTAACCTCCTCGCAGTATTACGTCGCCTCGTGTAAATGCAGTCAGACTGTCAAAACAAGGCAATCGCCTTTCCTGAAGTCTTTTATGAATTCTCCAAACACCTTTCCTTAACCTTGTGGCGTATTGCACCCCAGGAACTTACTGTTTGTGAGAGTGTTTGTATCTCCTCTCCCTCTCACCTTGTCTGACAATGTAACCGTTAATCACTCTTTTTTTCTTATTTCCTTTGTTGCTACTTCAAGTGTAAGCAATGTAACACTGACACAACTCCCGCCTTCTTTGCCTCTGACAGTATAATTATTCTAGAGAGGAGCTGCCATCAATGAATGCCATATCAGTTTTTTGTTTGGATTGGCAGTGAATAAATTATTTTTAACGCATGCACATAGCTCCACACATTTATACTATACTCCAGAAAATAAAGACTTTGGAGAATCTGAGGGAAACGACCCTGGCAGAATAAAAACGGAAGTTATGTGCTCTGAGCCTGTAAAGATTAGGCTCTGATGGAAACATGTCACTTTACTGGGGCAGACATGCTTAGTCAGAATAATTTGACCCCAGTCAGGCACGCACGGCTCAGCTCGAGCGTGTATGGATGTTGATCCGAACAACGATCAACATAAACCAACCCTCTTGATCGGAATGAAATTCCTTGTTCTGATTGGCAAGTTTAAATGAACCTTTTTAATGCGGATCATGCTTTTATTCCGATTATTTGGGTCCATGTAAGCACAGCCACTGGTTGAAATCTTAACAATGAATGACAAGATCAATTTAAAAACAAACCAAGAGGAGTAACATGACAAGAGAAAACCACAGGAAACTCATTTATCCTGCATCAACGGGTAATACAGGATGAATATCTTTATAAGCATAGCAACAATTTTGTAATGCATGAATTCACAAATTAAAAGACTGGTTCACACAGAGAGATGGTGGAATCAGGTTTTTGACCATTTTTGGTCTATCTGTGGAAGTCTAATGAGCATCTGTGTTACCATGGTTACTTCAATGAGATGCAGTAATAGTTATATGAATTTGAAGTAGACATTAGGATTACTTCGCAGCAGTTGCATGTGTGCACTGTGGTGGCAGAACAAAAACAGAGGCAAGAGCAGGGAAACAGACACAGTTCTTAATAAATGATGTTATCGTACTTTAAACAATTCCATTATGAAGAGAGTTACACTAACCCAGACATACAAGTGCACAGAAGTCTAAACTGACACGCATCAAGAATTATGAATGTCTCAAGTATTCCTGTGGATGCTGGGTTTCTCCACAAGGCATATAAAGATTTCTGGCAAATGTAACTGACCCAGCAGAGAGTACAGGTCCTTAAAACTCATCCGATTGCTCAGGCTTAGCGTGTCTCCGTAAGGCAGTGTGTCTTCTGCTGCCAAGGAATACAATAATTGGCGAAGCCGTCCAGATGTTCAAAAACTTTCAGATGTTCGCACCGTGTTCCTGCACTAAATACCTTTACTATTTACCATGCTAACTTAAAGAAACTACTTTGAGGTTAATGGGGAGATTCTGAAGGTGAACCAGTGATTAAATGTGTCAAGAGGTGAAATGAGACGGTCCATGTTCCTACCAACGCCGAAGATGATCTGTAAAACTCAATACTCTGTGGTTCATACATGTTTCAACAATCCAACTCTTTTCTAAGAGGCAAAGTTACTGTTTAGCAGTTGCAAACATTTCCAGCTTTAGAGCCTAATGTGATGACAGGATAGAACGACTCTGAAGGGCTTTTCTACTCCAGTCGTCCAACTTTGTGAGCATGGTTTGCGGCTTCTCCAGAAGCAAGGCGATTAACGAGAAAAGAGGATGTACAAGATCACTGATGAGGGAGAACACTTCTCTTCCCCACAGGGACTTGTCCTTTTACTTTTCTTTCTGCCTATTTCAGCTTCTCTTTTGTGTTCAGACTTATTTTGTTACATCTTTCTCATTTTCCCTCTCTCCTTGTTTTTGCTGCCTCGACTTTTACACGCTGCTATTCTCATGTGAATCCGACTTTCTGTTCGGTGCAGACTGGCAGAGATGCTGATCCCCCGTTTTTTTGTTTTTTTTGGGGGGGGGGGGTTTTGCTCAAAAAGATTTTGGGAAATGGGGCACAACTTGAGAAGGGAGGCAGCGAGTACGAGGAGGAAAGGATTCTGCAGTAGAGGAAAAGAGAGAAAAATATGGTATTAACTGGAGTGTTTGTGTGTAAAGTCTGAGTCCTTTTGACTGACAGTGAAGTTTGTAGCTGACTCAAGGTTTTCCTCCTAATTACTCTGAATGAGGAATGAGACAGAGAACAAGAGGTCAAAGAAAACGTAACTGAGCAGAGAGACATGTTGAATTAGCTGAAAGATATTTTTTTGAGATGTTTCATTTGAAAGTAATCCGAGAAAGATGGGCTCATCACAAACAGGCACAATTTACACCTTAGGAGATATCAGCTGATGAAGTATCTGTGGTTCCTTTAAAATGTAAAATTATTATCCAAGAATAGTTATCTGCTTCTAATGATGTGAGGGATCCACTGATAGCTCTTGAGCCTGCGTAGGATCTTTCGTATCTGACGATTGTTACCAACAGACTTGCGTACATCAGACTTCACGCTTAAATAACCGGTGATTCAGCGCTCTGAATGGTCTCCGAAAAATCTCGCAGTAAAACAATAGCTTTTTCCTGTGACAGAAAAGCAAAAATATTCCATGAGACGCATAACAGAGCTCATAGTAGACTGCAACACAATTATAGCCTGTTTAAACAGTTAAAATACAAATAAGAGTTTTATGTGCGCTTTGTTAATTAGGTGCTGTTCCCTGGAAAGTATTTTATTCAGGCGTTGAAGCAGTTTACATTTCTGTCATGGGATTGGTCTTTTAGATCGAGAAATCTTTCATGTCATGTCTTTAATATATTTTTTCACCAATGAATGAAAATAAGTATTGAAAAAAAGTATCTGTATGAATAAGCAGTATTGATTAAATCTTAATCCCCATCTCTAGAGTGATCAGAATCAGAAAGAATGGCCTACTGGAGTTTGGTTGAAGCTCACACCTCGAGCCAGTGGACGGTTTTACAACTGAGCACAATCATACCTCGTCATTACTATAACTGGGCTGCCATTTCAGAAAGCTTAAAAGAAATTACACAGACTGAAAAGAGATATTTTAGTCTTGATATCCTCAACAGCTATGTTACTAACTCCCCTTCCTTCAGTCATTTGAGCTGCACTAGAACACTGTCTCTACTATCTGGTGCAGAAAGTTGTCTTCATGTTGTCTTACGATCCTCTTCTATCTCTTGAGCTGTTTAAGGAAAGGCAATATTCACGCTGAAGTAGTTTCTTTTTCTCTGAATGGTAGATTGAGTCTCGTATATAATGTTGTTTTTTTATTCACAGTCAAAGAAAGTGACAATGAAGGAACTGTAATAATAAAGACTCAGCATGCTACGTTTCAGTAGGTGGACAACTTCACAGCATGTCCTTCTTTCATAAGGACAGCTCTGTTTGTTTTAAATTGCTTTTAGCATTTTCTTTTTTAAAAACATGGCTATTCCTGTTTAATCTGTTATGACCACACTCTAAAGTACAACTTTTTCTTATTGTCTCCCAGAATGTGTTACTACGTGACTTTGTGTCCCTTCGTAACATAAGGAGAGTGGATTTCTGTCTTCGGTTAAAAAAGGAAACGAAGGTCTTCTGGGTCTTCAACTTTAAAGGACCCTGATTCTTGAAACTTTGTGAAAATATACATTCAAGAGCTCCCTCGAGACAGAGCTGTACTCTGGATCCAGGAAAAATAATCAGTGCCTGCAAAAGAAGCAGTTTCTATATCCTCCATCTCTCCCCCTCTAAATGCTGGATTCTGTTCGTGTCACATCATCTGAAATGTCAGTACAAGCCAGGTTTCATCAGTCGAGTTTATGCAGCGTGAGAATACCATCACCATGCGCCCAAAGCAAGCATTTTCTTTTCTTTCTATTTGAACTGAGGCTAGCAAAAAGGAATGAGTTATTCAAGGAAAGTGGAGTGCTTTACACTCACATCAACGCTGCACACCACAGGAGATGAAATGGACATCTTAGACTACATAGCTCAAGCTGGGTTTTTTCCTCACAAGGCTTACCCCCCCCCCCCCCCCCCAAAAAAAAAACAAACAGGAAATTGAACCAGTGAAACCTCCCCTAATTGGGAAGCATCCATGCCTTAAGCACCCAGGAAGGGCAACAGGCTATCTTGAATAGACCGTGACGATTAAATATAAGCAAGGCAACTCAGGTGAAAAACTCCAGTAGCAGGTTGTAGTGAAGAAATCGCAAACCCGGAAAATGTAGCAGAGGGAAGCATGCAAATGATGAAAGCAGGAAGATGTGAGGTGAACTTGCATACTTACAATCTAGTATAGGGTCAACTGAGGAACCTCTAGAAAGGAATGGATTTCTGAATGAAAGTCAAAAAGGCTCTGTTAGAGCCACAAATGTACCAACAACGATTTTTTTTTTTTCCGATAATGTAAACTATGATGTAACTGTGTCAGTTACATTATGGGATCGGCAAAATATTTGTATCCTTATAATGTAGCAACTTATTAAATTTTGAGTAAAAAGATACAATGTTTTGGACTCAGCATTTTGTTACATCATTGACCAGTTATCACGTTTTGGGTTTTGTTACATTTTTTTATAACGTTTCGGGTCGTCGTTACATTTCGGGCTCTAACAGGCCCTCATTGACTTCAAAAAGGGAGTGACATTTGCTCAGCAGAGGAAGGAAATAGTGGAAATGGTTGATGATTTCATGGAGACCTTCATCCTTAGATGCCCACTCGTCCTGGCTTGTTAAGCTCGATGGGTCACACAGATCAGGATCCTTCTCGACAGGTTTGATGAACAGGTGATCAGTGAAGACTTGGTAGAGCCAAAGACTATACTGGACTAACAACAATAATGGTTTGACACAAGACATCAGTTATAGAAAGGAGAGCTAGAACCTAAGACTGTTGTGCTGTAATGTTATGGTGACAATTATGAGCATGTAAGAGTATAGGGCTGGAGCCAGCTTGGCACTTTTGAGCTGGACAGAAAACATTTACATACTTTGCTCTCCTCTTCATCCCCTCTCCTCTTCTCAAATGTTCTCATGGTTTCTCATTTGTTCTCTCTCATCTTCCTTTCTTCGCTCCTCTTTGTACAGTTCCAACTCTGTGATCTTTCCTCATCAACATCTGTTAATCTGACCTCTTCCCCCCTCCCTTCCATCGAGTCTTGATCACACAGGTTTGATATTACTGAGACTATTACATTGCTGTATATTAAAGACTTTCTAGGACCATGTAACCCCTTTACAACAAAATTCCACTCTGAATAATTTAAACTCTATGAAGACATATTCAGATATTAAAGCTTATATTAAGCCTGCTATTATATAAAAAAGAAAAAAGAAAGAGGGCTGAAGGTAAAAAACTTTGATCATTACAAAAGCTAAAGCCTGAAAACTAACTTCCTGTCTTTTAAACTTTCCTCATAGTGTCTGCTGCTTTATTTCCAAACAAGTCAATATTAAAATTGTCAGAGTTATGATGTCACAGGCAGGGTCCCATGTAGATGCTAAATAGCGTTAAAGATGAACTGCCTGCTTTATTCATTTTATTCATGGACCTGGAGACTTGCCATCTCCACACCGTGCTCTGCCTGGTTTTAATATTAATGCAAATGTGTGTTGTGTAGAATCACACAGATAAACACACACACACACAAACATACACACACACACACATCCACAAATAGGTCTCTGAAAAGAAAAAGGTTTCTATATCACATGGCTTTTCAGAGAATGATCTCTGAATCCACCCTGTCCTGTCTGTGTCCCTGACTCAGTACAGGTCTCATCAATCATTTGTAAAATACATTTAATTTTCTAATCACAGTATATTTGTTGTTTTTTGTGTGTGTGTGTGTGTGTGTTTGTTTAGTTTTGTTGTTGTTGTTGTTTTGTTTTTTTTTGGGGGGGGGGGGGATGGGAACTTCTTTATGATTACAGTGTTTCCCCATTATTTCATACTTTAAAATCTGGAATGTGCACGAAACACAATCACCCTTTACGAAGTACAGCAGATCTGTCAATAGCACATAATGGACCTGTAATCCATCATCATTAGAAAACAACTCACAAAACCACAAATAGAACTCTAAAAACCCATTACTTTAACCATGTCTGGATTATTCTGGAAACTAAGACACATACCTTCAGAACAGGAATGAGAAAAAAAACGTTTCTTTTCATACTGTTCATTATTACTGGAAGTGAGAAGAAACAGTTGTCAGCAGTGGTAAACTCTGTTTAAATGTATTCTTTCATTGAAACAAATTCACTCCAAACACACCAACAGTTCATTTCAACTGGAGAAAAAAGTCTGCTAAAGAAAATTAACCTAATTTCTCAGCATGTGTGCATTATCAAGCACTTAGATCAGGGACCGACTTCAATTATTCAATCATAGTTCCCCAGTGTTTGATTACTGCTGAGAGGATGAATTATTCTGTAGTTATATTGGGGGGGGGGGGTTTGTAAAAAAGAAAAATCCATATACACACATGCATACAATATGTGTCTCTTCTCTTGACCACAGCACCTCTGGGATATCACCAGTAAGTGTTACAGGAACACGGGATCACACAGACTCTGCCCCTCCATCACTGATTTTTCTCCCAGTCAGCCCCCTGTGTGTTCATCATGAACTCTGTCCGACCAGAGGACGGACAATCATCACAGTCGAAACATGTACACACACTCAAACACACACCTCTTTTTGCTGCCACCCTCTCCTCATTTATCAACAACAGAAGACCTCACTTCATTTCAACCCCCCTGATAGCGTTGTCAAGGCAACCACCACAGAGAACAGACGGAGGTGTGAAACTGCTGTGAAGTGATGAAAATGTACTTTATCATATCAGAGCAGCACTTGAATAAATAAATCATATGATGAGTTGACTGGTGTGAACTGCTGTGGACTTTGAATTTTAATTGGTGCTAAACTTAAAGACAACAAGACATTTAAGTTCTGTTTTGTTTTGGGGTATTGGTTGGTTTAGCCACCTTTGAACAGACACAGTCAGAGGTACATAGGTGTCTGTATTTCCAGCATGTTATTTACAACAGCTGCATTGGAACAGTTGTTTGCAGCTGTAGAGCCTCTAACGTCAACTAGAAAATCTCATTTGGAAAATGTATTACAATGCTGAATCCTTTTAAAGAAATCTAAACAGTGAAAGGGAAAATAAATACTGACATTTAGGTGTGCTTTCTTGAGTCCTGTTTCTCTCTGACCAGTTTCATGGTTAAAACCTTCAGTTTCCCTTTAATTAATATTTAGCTTTATTGGCGCCTGTGCCTGGAAAGAGTCTGAAAACACCTTTCATCACATGACTGACTTCAGAACACGTCAATACTTCTGCTGCCCTTTATGGCAACCTAGGATGTCAACCTTGACAGATGTATTAGTAATCCGTCAACACAGGAAGCTTTGAGCTCTGTTTTTCAGTTGTCTGTCACCCGTCAAACAGGTTGGGGTTTTTTTTCTTATTGATGAGTTTGAAATTATAAATTGAGTGAGATGTTCAGGCACCTTGGTGAATAAAGAGGCTGTGTTTAAAGAGAAGTACAAATGGAAGCCCAATGTAAGAAGTATCATATTACTGTTTAAAACAACATTCAGTCCACAGTCATGTGTCTTTCTTTCTTTGTGCGTCAAATGTGAGTTACTGTTGACGTTTAATGAGTTTGGTGATGCAATTTATTATTTATGCTCATGCAGACTTGATTTGTTGTTTAATTGACACATTATCCTATGTTTAATGCTTACTCTTATTTAGAAAGACTTTATTATTAAAACAAACAATGAATTGTCATGTGCTTTTTTTCGCCTCCACGGAAACACTACATGACAAAAAGGTCAAATCTTTCAGAATAAAAAAAACGAAGTAGAATCTTTGTGTCACTGCCCTTCAGTAAATGAGCATCAGCGTTCATCATTTTAGATTTTACATCTAAAACCACCACTAGGACCACCTGACCTCAAGTTAGTTTGATCTTCACCTGTGTTTCGTTCCTTGTTACTTCATGTGCCCTGACAGCTCAGTTCTCTTTCAATTGCTGCGATTTTTTTCTTCATTTCTTTAAACTTTTCAAGCTTGTTGTTTTTTTTGTTCTCTTCTTCTTTACCACCTGCAGTTCACTCTGAGCTTCCCCTTGTTTAAAACAGCACAACGCTCACAGTCAATAAGCTGCTTTGAACTCGCAGGCCTTGGACTCATGTCAGTGCTGCCATAGAGAGAAAAAAGGTTGTTCTCGTTCATGTCTTTTGTTGTACTTCTTTAACCCCCCAGCATTTGTTTTATTCTTTCTTACATTCTTGTTCTGTTTTACTTACGTGTGTGTGTTTCACTGACAGAGCTGATTTCTACTGCAAAGGACAAAGAACAATTTGCTTTATCCAAAAATAGAAACTAAAGAGATGTGTTTGCTTTTTGGTTGAGAAAGTCCTGCAAAAAATGTTTTAAAAGTCCCTGTTACAGCATTTTGTCTCTTTCCTTATTAAGCCTTCCTGGTAATGACTTCATAAGTTGAAGTTCTTTGGCTGACAACTTTATTAAAATATTCATTCACATATAAGCACTCTTGTACCGGCTTTAAAGATGAAGAGTTTTAATCGTTCACATAATGATTCTCAGATTAGTGTTTCAAACTACTTCAATCTTCAAATTTCCAAAGCATCAAATCATTTTCACAGTATTAATAATAATAAGTGCTGCACAAATAAAAGCAGAAAAAACATGAAAGTGTTTTAGCTCGAATAAAGACTGGAGCACGTTTGTGGATGAATGAACGACACTTCTGAATTATTCTTCTGCATCATTATGAAACGGCTTTCATAGATTTACAACCTTATTGAAGATCTTTGAAATGAAAACCTGCAGCTGGTTAGGAGCCAGTCTCAGTTTAATATTTGTGTAAAGGTCTGTTTTCTCCTCAAACGTTTTCGGATTTTTTGCCATTGCATACCAAGAACACCCAACAAGGCAAAAAGAAGTGGATGTAAGCGGCACTATTTCTGTACGTAGTCCTAAAAAATCTAACCCCTTAACTATCTGTGTCTTTTAAGCAGTATAGCTCAGTCCATAGGGACTTGAGTTGGGAGCCGGAGGGTCGTCGGTTCAAGTCCCGGTGTGGACAGAACCAAGTTTGGTTGCTGGCGAGGTGCCAGACCACTTCCTGAGCACTGCCTGGGTGCCCTTGAGCAAGGCACAAAATCCCTACCAGCTCCAGAGCACCTGCCGGGGGCAGCTCCGTCACTCTGATGTCTCTCCGTCAGTGCATGTTCACCAGAGTGTGAACACCTAATTTCCCCTCAGGGGATCAATACAGTAAAGTATATGTTATTTTTTAAATCTTGGGACCAGTCATCCACACATGTTCACTGTGTAAATGGTACCTCATTTCTATACCATGGATATTTTCTACTTCTACTGCATTTAACATTTAACATTATGTCCATGATTGTAAAAAAACTGTTACTTGCTAGTTATTTGCCAACTTAAAGAAGAAAAAAAACAAAAAAACACAACGCCTTGAAGTCACCATGACTGAAACAGGCTCTTCATGTTGGAATGAACAATACAAAAAGTGAACTTCCATATACTAACTTTGCAGTTCTTGTCTTTTTCTTCTGTGAGTCAGCTTTTATCAGATGTGAATAAGTCAAAAAAAAAAAGAAGCCTGACATAGAGGATAGGGGGGCATTTCTCTGGGCAAAGTGGCAGCTGGTTTTGACAGCTCCACAGCAGGATGACATTTAGCACATTACTGAAAGGGCAATGAATATGCATAGTGCAAATAGTCCATCCAGCCATCCAGCAGTGCACTATGAGTTTATTAATAAGACACAAATGGGCCTGATACTAATCCCTTCTGCCGCTCTTTACTGACCGTGCTTGTGTATTAACACACATTATGATGGGTGTTTCAGCTCAAGTAAAAAGTACAGCTCAGTACACAGACATGTTGAGCGGATTCACCTTCAAGAGAGCAGGAAGGAGGCGATGATAAAAGAGAGGAAGAAATACAAGTGAAAAGACTTTATACGTTATATCTTTAAATGTCTTATGGAAAGTGACAGCCAATGGGGCTTTAGGTTGATGATCTTCAGAACAGCACATGATTGGTCTGGATTTACAGTGTTTGATTGGATTTTTACCAAAGAGCTTTTTTTGGACCCTGGTAATATAACAGATCGTGTTTTTATAGACTCATTTTGACTTCCAATGAACTGAAGTTTCTCTTTACCTCACCTAACCTCTCGCTCTCCTCTCTCATCCATCACTTACTTTACTCGCCCTATCTGCTGTTGTGGCTTTGATGCTGCCCCCATCATCCCTTCTGTTTTTTTAAATGATTAAATCACAAATGAAATTTCATCCCAAAAGTACAAATCTGCTTTTTTTCCCCCACAACAAACGCTCTCCCATAAATCTTAACATGACCTAATCCACCCTGAAGACAGAAAGTAAAGACTGAAGGGAGGTGTCAAGGACTTAAATGAAGGCGAGAAGATGGAAAAGGATCCCAGTAATATAACACTATTCCCGTAGAAAATAGAGCAGCAGAATAAATGGAACAAATAGGGTCAGAGAGACTCGGATATAACTGGTTATCACTCAAAGTGGTGTGAGTGACCGACTCTAATGCCTTCCTCCTTTTTTTTAAGCCTTCACTCTTTTTCCTCAACACCACTACCGCCTTTTTTTTTTACCCCAAACTGTTCCCTTTAATTTCAAGTCATGGCTGTTTTTCCAAACCATTTCCCATTCGATCTCTCTCTGTTGCTTTCTCTCCCTGAGTTTTTGCTTCGCTCTTATTCTCCTCTCCGGTGGCTGCTATCTCTCACTTTCTGCCCCCATATTTCACTCTGACTCTGCCTCTCATTAGGCCCTTTATCTTGCTTGTCCACTCGTCTTTTTTTTCCCTCCCTCTCTTAAACTTTTGCTTATCCCCCAGTGCCATCCTTTCTTCAAAACCTTCTCTCTCTCTCTCCCTCTCTCTGTCGTACTCTCTCCCTATTTCACTCTTTATTTTCATGCTGCATTAAGTCAGGGAACAGTGTATAGAAACCATATTAACTCAGAGAGAGAGGCTGAGATGGGGAGAGAGAGAGATTGAGAGAGAGAGACCTAAAGAGAATCTCTGAAGTTTTCAGTGTGCTGACAGCAACTGGAGGAGGTCATCTATCTTCTGGGGGTTTCCCCCCCCCCCCCTCTCTCTCTCTCTGTCTCTCTCTCTCTCTCTCTCCTCTTTTCCCCTCCGACAGCTGATTCCAATCGTTGAGAACGGGAACGAGCGCTGTTCTTTTGTCAACAAATTTCATTAAGCAACATTAGCAGCGCTATCAAAGAGGTGACAGGGAGGAGATGATTGATTCAGATTAGAATATCGAAAATGAAAGCGTTGGAGAAAGCAAAACGGCTCGTGTGTTTGTGCACAATCTCGTACTTGCCATACTTGTCCCCAGCCACTTAACAGGCAGAATTTACATAACCCATTTGAATTTTCATTATTTCTCTTCGAAGGATTTTGTAATTGGATTTTCTTTCCCACAGAATTCCTGAGCCCAGGCGTACCCAGGAGGAGAGGAGTACAGTTAAATGACCGGGGCTTTGTCAAGTCGTTAAAGCTGGGTGTGATGGTGAATATTCTGCTTTGATAGTGTTATTAACAAAACATGAGACCATGTGAGCTCTGCTGTCCTGACAGTCACGTGAAGGATTCTCTCAGTCATGTTACAATCAGATTATTTGTTATCCCACTGGCTTTACTGATACTACATCCTGAATCCTCCAACAGTGCAAACACTGTATGTGAGGATCCATTAAAGTGATAAATGCAGAGAGAATAACAGACTGATGGATGAGTGGTAAGTCATATGTATCTCCCCGATGCCGTCAAACTTTGACTTCCCTTTTATAGTTTTGGCTACTCAGTTAACAGTTGGAACTCGTCTTCAGAAAAATGTGGGACATATATATATTCTGGAAGTCAGCTTGCAGGCTGTCAAGTTTTGATCAACAGCTGTGACTGGAAGTTTTATAACTATGAGCCGCCGTCTGTTTGTCCCTCTGTATCACTATCCATTGTTGTGAAGAAGAGATGATGTCTACAGTAGCAGCACTTTCAAATAAACGTCCACATGCTTCCAATCAGGGAGACACACTTAATTGAAATAAAAATGGTGTGGCCTGGTTACTCAGTTGTGAGAAAGCACTTTAATGTGAACTTTTGTCACCTCCCTTTACAATTCTTTTATTTCAATTTCTTCTCTCCTCCTTCATCTGTGATTTAGTGTGTGTGTGTGTGTGTGTGTGTGTGTGTGTGTGTGTGTGTGTGTGTGTGTGTGTTTGTCATGAAAACAGAATTGCAGTGGATGGATGGATGGATTCAGGAGGAGAAATGCAATCTAAAAGAAGTACACAAAGAATAGATTGTTATCGTTACTGGTTTCCTCTCACCCACATGGGGGAGTGTCAGACTTGATTGTGTGCTTGTGTGTGTGTGTGTGTGTGTGTGTGTGTTTATGTGAGCGTGTGAGCGCATGTGAACATGTGTGCAACCACACACTTTGCTCAGCATCTGTGATGTGTGTTGGCATGTGTCCTAATACAATTTGAATTCATGTGTGAGCTCGATGTTTGACATGTGTGGGAGGTGATATTGAGAGAGAGCAGAAATTCATTCCTGTATTGACTACAAACGAAAACCTGAGCGGTGAAGCCAAACGAATGAACCTTCCACTGATATCTGCAATCAAACGACACAGTACTACCTATGGATATAGAGGATTATCTTGTTAGGTAGAAGCGTGACTAATAGTTTGTCTGTCTGTCTGTCTGTCTGTGTGTGTGTGTGTGTGTGTGTGTGTGTGTGTGTGTGTGTGTGTGTGTGTGTGTGTGTGTGAGTGTGTGTGTGTGTGTGTGTGTGAGAGAGAGAGAGAATCTCCTCAACCTCCCAGAGATGAGATATTGAGTCATGCAGAGATAATGACACATTTTCCCAAAGGGATTTTGAGCACTACACATATTATCTGTATCCATACATGTCTCCTTGATTTCAAGAGTTTATGAATACGTCATCTGTTTTGATACGATGTGACCCCTGAGTTTACAAAAATGCAGCAGGATGAAGAGACAGATGTTTTATAATGAGGATATTTGTGTTAATGTGTTGTTGTTTTTTCTTTAAGATAAAAAGGGGAACGAAATACCAGAGAGTTGCCTTTATTTTGTGTATCTTATATATAGTGCTTATCCTCAATCTCAAGCCTGAACAAAATAAAAAAATATATTTAAATAATAAAACAGTATTGTGAACTCAGTATCGGGATCACAAATCCTGAGTTGAGTGTTTAGCTGCACCCCTTGCTGTCCCCTTCTGTCCCTTTTGAGGAAATCCAAAAGGAGGGTGGCAGGAGGATTTTCTCAGTGCTGTTCAATCAGTTTCTGCTGATCTTGTTATCCAGGACTCCCTCAGCGATAACAGCGTCTGAAAAGGTGCAGGTGCACACTATGTAAGCTGCTCTATGACGTCCACAAAGCGGTTCACTTTCCTTGAAGATGTAAACAGGTGGGTATGAAGAAGAAAAAACCCTCTTCATACTGTGATGATCAACCAACATTAATCATTTGAAATGGCATGCTCAACACAGTCATATTGGTGTACCATTATTGCAATTAGTCATGCACACGCAGTCGACACTCACGTATGTGTGCATAGTGGAAGTCTGCCTTCGAGTGTCTTCTCTAATCAGCCTGCGATAAGAAAGCACTAATATAAATCCTGACGTCCATCAAGAGCGTTTAGCTAATAAGACAAAAGAAAAGCCTCTTTATCTCATCCTCTCCTTCACTTAAGGACCAGATGATGGAGGGAGCGGAGAGTGTTGCTGTAAGTCAGGAGGGTTACTTGACTGCCGCCTAATTAATTCTTCCCATCTTTGTTCAATGAAACTTTAATTATTTATATGTGTGTGGCTTGCTGAGATTTGGGCTGTTGAAGTATAAGGAGTGGCTGAATGGAAACAAGATCGATTTTTTGGATTTGGGCTGGGTGGTCAACAAAAAACCCACTCATGTTGACTCATCTGCTTCTTGACTCAGGGTTAAGTATTGTTTCCAAAACACTTTGCTTTACTTCGCTGACTCGGCTATATGCTTCTGTCCATGTGATTCTAAGATCTTCATCCCTCTCTTTTTGATTTTCATGAAATACCTCGTGGTTATTTTGGATCTAACGTAATAAAACTAATTAAATACAAACTAAAATGTTCTTCTCTTGCCTTTGTTTTGTAAGTGCAAGAAAAAACATTTACCACAATGTGGGCTTCAGTTTGTTACAGGTCAAAGTATAGGCTGTCAAATTTCATGCGGGTTAAGTATTATTTCCCCCAGATTGCTGACAACAGCTATTTTCTTACTGAGCGTGTGGGGGCTGTTTTGTCAGTCAAATCTACCAATCTGGTTGTTTACACTCTCTTCTCTTCGCACCATCTCTCATCCATTAAAGTGCTGTCAACAACTTCCATATCATTCATTGCCCAGTCCAGGTAACTCTCACTTCCTGACTCCTCTGCCTACTTTACTACTTTCTCCTCTCCTTCCTCTGGCAGGTCAGAAGCACAGGAGAATCATTTAAAAATGACCTAATGTACCATAAAGGAAGGCATTCTAAACAATTTACCACGTCTGCATAAGCCAAAGGAAAATAAAATCCATCCATCCATCCATTTTCTGCCACATATCTGGGGCTGGGTTGCGGGGCCCCACGAGGCGGGCTGGACCCCCAGGCCAGCCAAGAGACATAGTCTGTTAATCTCTCTCCTCCCCTCACTCGTGAACAAGACCCCAATAGTTAAAATCCATACCTTCGCATGACGTTTATTCAATATGTGTATGAGTTTCCAATAACACCTTAACAATAACAGATCATCATCGCTACTGCTTTAACAATGTCTATTCTTCAAGTCAAATACTACAGAATGTTGTGACATAATAAGGCACAGTGTGTGCTCATATCCAAAGAAATTTGATTCTTAAATTCCATCTAGTATCGCAATACTATTCGAATAAAGTACTTGACTAATATCGAGGTCAGACTACACATTATGAGCATGATTATAGCCCAACCCTGCAGGCATCGGGATGTATGGACCTGTGAGCCCCGAAATCTTTTTAGTCATGTGCCATTGTGAACAACAGTCAAGGCCAAATCTGGGACACATCACAACCTCCTGATTTTTTTCTCTGCCTTCCCCAGTGTGTTCTGTCACATCAGTGATGTTGACTAAAGAAAAGACAGAGCAATCTGCAAGGTTTTTTGGTACATGCATTTTCTTATATGCTTCATAACATTTGACATAATTGCATTCTATGACTCTGGAGTAATACAATCAGGTTTGCCTGTGATAATTGAAATCACGCTCTATTGTGAGTTGAACCATCATTTTTTTCCCAATTCTCTCCAGTAATTACTTTCAAATGAAGGTCATTAATATATTTAATTTCAACATTCATCTCACATGGAGACTGCCAATATGTGCTTGAAAAAAAAACCTCAGAAAAAAAAACAACATTTGAGCGGAGAGAGAGAGAGTTGGAGGCTGATGAACACTGATGGGCAGAAAATAATAATAATGCTGTGTTAAGGACAGAGTAGAGCAAGGGGAATGAAGGGATTTATGCAAAAAAAGAAAGGATGAAGGACAGTGTGGCTAAAGAAAGCTGAAACAGCATCTCAGTGGCTGAATAGAGAGTGGGTGTTGTGCCAGATTTGCTCATAATGTTTGATTGGTTTGGGAATTATTCTTAAAGTGCACGTTGACAGTAGCCAACAGTTACATTTCTTATTGACAGATACAGCAGATAGTCAAATAATTATACATCAAGACAGATTTAATTCATTTGAGAAGAATCAAGCAGATGATTCACAATGATTATCCCTATAAACAGAAAATATAGGAGAAAATGCTTCAATATCAATCTGCTCCATATACATTTCCAAATAATGTCATGGTTTGGTTTTGTCTCTGTGTTTCTTCTTGTTTTAGTTTTCATTCTGTCCTTAGTGTTATTTGTTTCCTAGTGTGGATTGTTTCCCTTGTGTGCTTTAATGTTTCATAGTCTTGTGTTTACTTTAGTCTTCAGTGTGTTTCCCTGTGTCCTCCTATGTTGCCTGTTAGTTTATTTCCTGTCTTGTGTTTTAAGTCTAGTCTTTAGTGTTTCCTGTTTTATTTTGTATATCTGGTTTTAGTTGGTGTCAGTGTTGGGTTTTACTTTGTACTTGTCCTCAGTGTTCTGGTCTTGTGTTTCCCGCCTTTGTGATTACCCTGATGTTCCTCACCTGTCTCGTTAGTCTCACCTGCGTCTGATTACCCCTTGTCTATTTAGTCTCTGTGTTTGCCTCTGTTTCTTGTCGGTTCATTGTCATTGTCTTTGTCAGATGTCGGTTGTCGTGGCCTGTTTCCTCTCCCTGCTCCCTGTGTCTCTCCTTGTTGTGGTTTTTGGATTTTGGTTTTTCTAAGTAAGTTTTTGTTTTGCCTTTTTGTTAAAATAAATTATTGGTTATTCTGCACTTGGGTCCTCCTCTCCTGTTTCCTGCCTGCTAACTTGTGACAAATAAATCCAGTATGTTGAACATGAATCAGTTCTTGGCCTGGCCTGGTTGGTTATGTGTTTGATATGGACCTGTGTCTGTGTGGCGGGGTTCTCTTATTAAACACCCGAAAAGAAAGTTTGAAAAACACACAGGCGTAGTCGAAGACTGTGTTTGGTGGATTTATTCTTCACCGGCCTCCACAAGTGCACAATATTTACAAAAATGTGAAAAATCCAAAACAAAAAAAAATAGAAAAGTATTTACAAAAAAAATATTTACAGAACAAAACTCCAACATGAGTAGTTCAAAAAAACCGTTCGTCCTCGAGATGTTACCTTCTCTGTAACTTGCCTTCTCACTCCTGAAGGTCCCACACAGCCTTCCTTTTAAAGAAAAAAAACCCTCCCACCGGCATTATGATTTGCATATTTCTAAATCACGTGGTTGTGATTGGGCGCCACGTCCACCTATTTAGCTGGCGGAAATGTACCGCCTCTGTTTGTATCAGAACGGGACGCCACGGAGCGTGCATCCAACGCCCTGAATGGTGAGTGCGCTGAAAGTTGATTTAAATGTATGAGACCCTTGGTCGCGCTATGGAACGGGAAGGCAAAGGAGGAAGATGATATGTTTAATTGCGTGATAAGGAGCATTGGCAGAGGGGAAAGTTTGGTGCGCGTGTGTGTGTGGCAGTGTACGTGTCCGCGTGTGTGTTGGTGTGTGCGTCTACACTCCGTGATGGAGCCGCTCCGTCACAGTCTGCAATAAAGCTTATTATTATTATGAGCAAGCATACTGCAAAAAAAGAGTTTGCAAGATGACTTAACAATGGATGCAATCACTTGTACATCTACTGTACCAGACCCAGAAGGCTAATGATAAGTGCCACTGTTTCACTGACACTAATCAAAACAAGCTCAATATTATCTGACACATTTACTGCAACCCCAGTGTCACGTGCACAGAAACAAGTTTTATCAGGATAATAATGTGGCACGGCTGCACACAGGTAAACAAAGCACATGAAAATAAAACAACATTTAGCTTACCTGTAAGCTATGTCTCAGGGTATTGTGAAGTTGTTGGTCAGTGAGCTGAACTTTGGCTGTGCTGTACTCTTCCTTGGCGCCAGAAACAAAAAATCCTCTGCACATTTAATGCTGCAAACATCGTTGTCCAAAGACTATAGAAGAAAAAGCTAAAGACCTAGCTCTTTCACGAACACCTACACACTTAATGATGACAAAGGTGATGATGACGATGACAATGGTTTTGTTTGATACTGGCAAATTTTAGAATGGTGTTGATGCTGATTAAAACTCTTAAGACGACCTGTCAATGGTGGGCTTTGCCTCTGTGCATTGCCTGTCATCCTCCAATCACAGTTAAAGCTGTATGTTTCCACTTACTGATTGTTTCCTCCATCTAGATCCTTGCTTGTGTTGTACTTACTCTATGATATGCATCTTTTTGGATAAAAGTGTCTGCTAAATGAATTGTTGTGACAAGCAAATCATCCTTTTTTGTGGCTAACCATGTATTCAAGCGTTGCCTTGATTGGCGAAGCATCATCAAGCAGCTACGATACTATCAATGTAAAACAGATCAAACCCTCTTCTCTCCAATTCAATTCTTCATCTTGAATTCTTGAGGAAGCCTAAAAACCATTCCTTAAGAAAAGCTCAAAGGGGATTCTTATTACGTTTTCAATCACTGCAGCATTCCAGATCTTTTCACCTGCTCGGTGACTTCCTATTCTTCTGCAGAAATAGATATCATACCCTGATCATTTAACTTCATCCTTGGAAGAGCAGAAGCCAGCTTTTAGAGACTTTTCTTTCAACCCAATTGTTTTTATTACCCAATAAGCTTGCTGTTATAGCTACTGCTTGTGTGAGCGGAGTCATTTCTTCTTTGACTTCCAGTGACACCTCCACTGTAGGTCACAATAGCTTCCTTCTAAAGCCTTTGACTGGTTATTGGAGCAGGTATTTACTGTTTCTATCTCCCCTCTGCTGTGATTCACATTCTGAACAGCGACACCTTAATGCCGTAATTTAACCTCTATTCTTTTTTTAGTTAACATCGGCTTTATTGTGGTTTGATCTGTGCATCTAACTTTAGATTCTCTGATATCGCTTGCTCTGAAGGAGCAATGAAACATACATTTTACTTCACTTGTAATTGGTTTGTACTGATTTGTTGACTTGTATCAGTTTGACCTGTTGTAAGATATATATGTATCTTGTTATCGAGGGATAGGATATTGTCTACTGGGTTTATAATTGTGCACCTTTGATTTGAGAAATTAAAAAAACAAAAGACTTAGAAGGATATGACTTGATGCTATGAATTGGAAACTCAAGTTAGTACAAAAACCTCAAGAGTGCTTGAGTAAATAGACTTTTTTTCACCCTTGAGCTACTACAGTATTGTGCAGTAGTGTCACATGTTTATCAATGTTTTAACAGTTACTGTATAATCATATGTTTTCACCAGCAGCTTGTGTCTCCTTCCAGCCTCGTGTGTTGTTTTGAAGTTATGAGATGCTGATAAGTTGCCAACCTGGCATCCCTAGCTGCGTTTCATTTGTTTGCCTCCCTTTTCTTCCCTCTTCCTTTCACCAGTGATTCATTTGTTTTTGCTGTAGAAAGAGATGAGGGCAGGAGGAAGGCATCTTCGCAAGTGGCTGCTCTGGTAACAGGTGGTGTGGAGATTTCTCACCTTATGTGTGTTTGTGTTGTATGTGTGCACAAACATATTTCTGTGTAATAAAAGAATGGAGAATCTAAGTTGTTGCCTCAGGAAGAGTTTAGCACAGCCTTCCTCAACTGGTCAATACATTACTCATCTCTTTACTCTCATCTTTCTCTTTCTTGTAGCTATGAATAGCATTAAACCACTAACAGCCAAGACTTCTTTTTCTGCATGCTTCATTGTTTACAGCACTGTTAGCGACTTGAAAAGTGACTGTTCAAATAAAAAAAAAAGTTAAAATTGTCCCTTCGGATGTGTCTGCAAAATAAATTCCATCATTTCTTTGTTCATTACATCGACCTGAGCCTTTAATCAATTTCTGGTTAAAAAAAAGATCACAGAGGCCTTAATCCAGTTTACTTCAGTTTTAATTGGTCCCTAATTTTAAAAAATATCAGCAACATAAAGTTGGTCAGTAACAAGTAAAAATGAAAGCTTTGTCAGGAGAAGAAAATAACTATTAAAATACTTGTTTGTTAAGTGGAGGTAAAATCAATCATTTCTGATGCATTACAGGAAGTTGGGTAATCTAAACGCTGATTGGTTTGCACAACACAGTGCAAGCCAATTTGTCACTCACGTTGAAATATTTGATCCCGAACAAATGGAAACTCGACGCTTCTCTCTGTTGCCCTCTGGTGGTGGAACAAAAAAACAAACTCCAGTCAATCTGCAGACTCCCGTTGCACCATTGCGACAAAACTAAAGACCTTACATGAACACCTACGTACTTACTGATATTGATGATTGTGATGGTGTTGATTTGGATAATGGTGATGACAATATCTGGGATGGTTTTGATGCTGATTAGAACGCTCAAGAGCAACAACCACAAAAACAATAAAAAAAAACGTGCATGTAATTACGGCTTTCCCCCTGCTTTTGCACTCCAGAAGGATTATTTTTCCCTCGCAAACACCAAAGCCTGCTACTGATATGTGTTTGGACATACTTGGAATACCAACGTACTCCAAAGGAAACCAGAACACCACTCCTACCAAGGTCCATTAACAAATAATTAAATTCTGCTCGAAGAACAAAACCTGTGACCCTTATCTTCTGCCCTTGTGAAGGTTTTAATGCTGTTTGTGTGTCTAATATTGAATAAACCTGCCTGACCCTGCTGGACTGTTCAGACAGAGACCGTTAGCAGGCTGTGTTGTATCCTTGTATCCGTTTGCCTGAATGTGTGTGTGAATGTTTTCAACCACAGCTTTCTGAATCATTGCCCAAGAAAAGGACCTCTGGCACAGGCAGTCACGACGTGCCTGTCCAAAACAATTTGGGTCTCACCCTGGGAAGCAGAGCACAAGGGTACTCATCTTCAGCTTCGATGCAAAGTCTTCAGAGAGACAAGGGGGAGCTTTTGAGCGTTGTGAGAGTATAATAAAATGTCAAAGGATGACAAAGGGCAAAAAATGAACTAGGGATGTAATTCAGCGTTTTATAGCCTTAAGGGAAGTGAGGAGAGACAAGAGGATAAGCTTCAGTCAAAAAAGTTTTGGGTTTTGGGAGAAAGCTAAATAAGACATTTTGACAGACAGAAAAAGGCTAAAATGGATAAAGGGAAGTAAAGAGCGAGGGTGACAGATGAGATGAAGGGATTGTTTCTCGAATTTACAATAAACCACCGAGACCAGAAAGGAGAAAATATGATTGAAAGAATAGATGTTGAGGAAAAGTGAACGATTATCCCAACAACACTAAGATGAACCAAAGAACAGGGGGACAAAAGGGAATTCTGTTGAACCACATGCAACATTTAGTCATTGTTATTTATCACGTCATTTGGCATTTTCTTCAGATTGGTAGATTCAGTGTTTCAGTTGTGTTTTAAGTTTGAAAGAGACATTTTTGAAATACAGAGGTACACAATGATGAGATAACGCTTTATTGAAGGTTCATTTGGATTTTATTTTAATAAGATAAACTGGCATCACATGAATATGCCAATAAGCATATTACATGTTCTGGCTCTTTATATACATAAATAAATTGTTGGTTTTTTTAGGATTAAGGTGTATGTTTTGCCACCACCAGAGCAAACTGTAGAAACTCTGAGACCATCAACCACAACTTATTGAAGCTAAAGGCTGAAAACATAAACTTATTAAAGTATAAAAATAGGTCAGTGAGACCCTTACTTTTGCTTTCTGCTCATTCAAGGCAATTTCATGTTTGACTTCGCCATTGAAAAACTGTTTCATCAGAACCAGCTATACAATGGCCTCCCCCTATCCTGCTTCACATCAAATCCATCCAGGTCTCTTGCTATAGGCTGCACTTATTCCCCCTCACACCCAGCAGAGTCTGGACTCCACAAGTGGGACATTCTAAATTTCCAAAGAGTCCTTTTTTTCCTGTGAGTCTTACCTGATTTAAAGGGATACTTCACCCATTTGCATGAAGCTGTGTATCATTAGAAACATGGTAGTAGTGTTGAATGGTCATGAATCCAGCCCTCATTTTGCCCTGAGACGAGAAAAACGTGTTTTTCTTTGCCTGGAAGTTTTCTTCATGTGATGCCATATGACGATTTTTGCATCACATGAAGAAAACTTTCAAGTATCCCTTTAATTATTACTTTAAGGTGTGGAAACTCAAATTCAGAGACTGGTTTGTGATTATTTTCTACAATAACCAGATTCAAGGCACGGGCAGGGGAAACCAGGTTTCCTGCATGACTTAACAACTCTTGGGCTGACGTGTGAACAAACAACAACAAACATGTCGTGCATCCTGATCTTTCCTCCAATCCTTTCTCCCTGCTGTGATAGAGCTCCTCTTGGAAACTAAAGGTATAGTATGAAGAATTATATGACAATGTCTACATTAAAATAAGCAAATAAATTCAAAATGGACAAAATCTGTTCCATCTTTTCGATATGTACATTACCTTAAATATTTCCAGCAGTTATCAAAGTCAGAGAAATGTGTAAATTTATTGTTCTCAGGGCGCATGTCTTGTCATGAAAGCCACCATGACACACACAAAATGTTTATTGTTTATTTTAATGCCTTCTCCATCGCTGCCCCCTCCCTCTGGAACTCACTCCCCAAACCCATCCGTTCCTGCACTCACCTCCCAACTTTTAAGACCATGCTCAAAACTCACCTTTTTAAGTTAGCTTTTAATACATAACTTCTTCTTTCCTTTCTTTTCTTTCTGTTTTTTCTGTCTTATACTGCTTTTTGCTGTTTTTAACTGTACATTGTGATTTTTACATGTAAAGTGCCTTTGAGTTCTTGTAAAAGCACTTACAAATAAAATATATTATTATTATTATTATCATTGTTGCCAAGGAAACACCGCATGTTAAGTCTGAGACCGCTGTATAAGGAAGAAACTATTAAAAGTGTCGTCCTGTTGCTGTATGTACTGTTTCATGAAAATTATACTTTGTTACATCGTTGGTAACCAAACTCTCTTTCTTAGGTCTGTTTCACCCATTTGTCTTTGTCTACGTGAACTCAGAGTTTGAGACAATCACTCCCATGTTTCCCCACTAGCCTCTGCATCATCTTTTATTATTGTTTTGATTTAGAGCCCCCTGGTGGTGGATTTTACATACTGTGTGTTTAAATTTATGTGTAGGGTTTTCATTCTGTGTTGTACTCAGATATTTAAGGTTTTGCAATGAATCAGTAAATTGAATCAGCCTTCTCTGCTAAATAACTAACTGTACATATCACCAGTTATCAGTTTCCTGTTCAATAGTCTAAGTGCCAATCATTTGATATATTTTATCCTGTACTCACACACATAACAATTAATTCTTCACTTGTTCTACTTGTCTTGCCGAAAGGATCAGTGTGTCAGGGTGCGTTAACTTGGAGAAACAGCCAGCTGAATGTTAAGTGTCTCCTTCTGGAATATTAAAACAATTCCGATCAGGCATGCCAAGAATCCATCATTTGGAATGACTATCGGTGTGAGGCAAAGAGCCCTCTTCATGGATTATTCTGATCGGCATGAAAGAAAATGAAGAGAAGACATATTGATAGACGGGGAGGAAGAATAGTCCTCTTAATTGGCAGTCCTAACCTCTCAGTCTCAGATGTTTGAAAGATTGAGTGATTTGTTGAGCAGGGAACGAGACTGGTTTAGACAGACAGAATCTGAGAATAACAATCATGTTTGAAGGTGTCTAAGTAGCTGGTTTTAAGAATTATTTGGTCATGTCAAACCACCGCTCTTGTTGGGATGACTTCGGCTCAAACATTTTGGACCTTTTCGCTTGTCTCTGGTCTTTGGTCTCTATTGGTTATCTTTATATTTTCACCTAAGCCACATGAAAAGCCCCATCTCAACATGTACAGTAGTATTATATGGATATTGAAAAGGAGGTATTATTTCGCATTTTGTGCACTTATACCCTTCATGAGAGTTCAGACATGATGAAAAGTAAAGCATCAGTTGTTCTTAGAGTTGTTCTCTGAACATCTGAAGAGTAATTATCTTTCAGGGTTGCATCTTTCCTCTGAGAGAACCTTGAAAAGTTTAATCTACATCCTGCTGCTCTGATGCAGCTGTGAGCCCACCGCTGTGGTCACTAACATAATTTTCTATGTCACTGTGAGGGATAAAGACCCTATGTCTTAAATAGAAATGTGGCAGTGTTGGCTGCAGTCTTTTGCATACTTTTATTTTTGATCATCCCAAAAAAAACCAAGAGGTCCTGTTTTTGTGCTTACGCCATTTGCCTTTATTTTATAACTGGAAACATGGATCTGTAAAGCTTCTAGCACGTGACTGGACCATTTCAGTGAACAGTAGTTATCCTTCCTCAACGGACCATTTCTTTGGATTCTCTGTAAAATTAAAATTAGACAGTATGTTTCTGAATCCTTTTTTGCTTCTCTCAGAAAAGCTGTGCCCACACTGCTTTTCTTCTCCAGTTTTCTTACAAACACATGAATTACTTCACTTTTTTTTTTTTTTTTACCAAGGTTGTCTTTTTCTTTGGAAGAACAGTGAAGTTGTTCAACTTTATACAACAACTGGTTGCCAATACTGTTCAAGAAAATGTGAGGAAAATGTTTGTATTTTGAGCTAATCCTCACTAATTCCTTGGAACCAATTGATTATGGTCTGGAGACAATTTGGCTGAAAGATATAGTAAAATAATGTTATGACTGATTCAGCCTCTTTCTGCTCCACTCTGGGGCTGTTTTTCCAAGGTCAAAACAAAGCCCACTAAAATTCTAGTGCTACTCGCAGAACTAAACTGCTTCTGACACCAATAAATGATTCCCCTGCCTATTGTGTCAGCTTTATACAGAACAGCAACTATATTTAAAAATCACATGACCCTTTGGCTGATTTAGTTTGCAATCAATACTTCGAAGAAAGCCCAAATAGTTCACTTTGGAGGACTAAGATGCACTCGGGTAGGTTGCTTTGGTATGCATTTCATTATGATTGGCAGCATTTTTAGCACCTCAACCCAAATGTCTGAAAGTTTCAGTTCAGCTAAAATATAAAAATAAATCTGAACCAAGGAAAAGAACATGTTATCTTGTTGTTCCTCCTCTTTAAGTGTTTTCAAGCACAAACCGTTTAGAGAGTTAATGCATGTTATTAAAGCATAACCATTCAGGAGTACATAGGTATCAAATCTAATGAAGGAAGGTCAAAACGCACTATTAACAAAGATAAAGTTCCTGGGTGGAGACGATAACTCTCAAAGTTGTTATTATGTGCAGAAGATAAATGGGGGATTTTCTGCTTCACTGCAGATAATAGCTCTGACATGGTGTCAACCATCCCACCCTCAGGTGCTGTTATTGTTTCTGTTCCTGGTCTGCGGAGAGAATCTTCTCCTGAGAATTTGCTCTCCTCTGACTGCCCTCATCCAGAAACCTTTTGTCACCTTGCTTGTTACCTCCTAACTGCTACACTGAAGGGAGACTCTGCTGCATTGCGGTGCATCTCTTCTTTTTTTTGTATGTTGTGTCCTCTTAACCAGTGGGTTTCTATAAGAAGATAACCTCTTTGTGTCATTGCTGCTTTACAACGCTAAACCACTTTCTCCTCGTCTGCGTCCTCTGCTCATCTAGTATCTCGGGAGTCTTTAAAAGCCTGAACACGACACAAGCAGCAGAGTCTAGTGCTGTAAGAGCCTTTAAAATGGTCAGTGCCATTAATCAAATGTTTTTAAAATCTTTACCTATTCACGGCTAGCTTTCCTGTCCTTGGCCATAACCTCACTGTCTGCATCACTGTCTGCATCTTGTCTGTCTTTAGAAAGAAAAAGATGATGCCGTAATGCTAGCCATAATCTTGGCATTACATTTGTACTTTTCTCTTCCTTCTAGTTTATGTATTTCTGTCATGTCTTTATGTTTGGAATGTGTGCATGTGAGAGACTCTTTTCACTAACTTTAGCCAAGACATCATAACCCATTAACTTGATGTTATTTATCTAGTTAGACCTTGTTCTATATTGTGTCCACTATGTTCTGTCATAAGAGTTTTAATGTCATGTGTTGGTTTTTTGGAAGGGGAATGTATGCGTCTAATTTGCTAGAGGCTCTTTCTCCCAGTTATGAGACTAAAGCTGGACTTAAGTCAGTCAACTTCTGATTTACAAGTTTCTGTTCTTTCGTCGCGGTCCAGCAAGTAGCACCTTTCAGCACCTCCTCCTCCAGCACTGGCCACCTTGCTTTTTCTCAAATGAAAGCCTTTCAGAATAATCTAGATTTTCTTCTGTTAAAGCACCCACAAACACCACATAGCCAGCAGCATTTCTACATGTTTTTGTGATAAGCATGCAAGTTTGGGAAAAAAACCCCAAAACAAAACAAAACAAAAAAAACCCTCAATACTTAAGATTCAGAGAGATTCCTCCTCAGCTGCCTGGATAATACTGTGCATGTTCTCGTAATGAGGATAAGCTGTAGGCCCAAAAACAACAACAACAACAAAAACATGTCAGTTATCTGAATTGAATTTCTACTTCATCTACTTAAAAATAATATTAATCATAAAAAAAACATTTATTGTAATTTTATTTGGCTATTTTACTGTTATCAGTATCCGACCATCCGATTAATTCTTAGTGGACTAAAAAATTCCTGACTTAATTTTTAGGTACTCTTATTTGACCTTTTTTAAATCACTTTATTTTGACTTTCTAATACACGGTTTATCTTTTCGCTGTGAGGCTAAAACTTCTGATTCAGTTTGACAAAGAAAAAACTGTTAACACCTTTTTAAACCATGACATGGCTGTTTTTTTTACACAGGTCTTAATGGAAAAGACAGAAAAAAGCCAATCATTTTCTCACTATGAAAAACAGAATATATATATAAATAACTTAGTGCCCCAAAGACAGAGGAAGTATCAAAGCCAATTGAGTGATGTTTCTAAAAAAGATGGATGTTAAATCAGTCTTGCGCTTTAATTTGGCAAGTCAACATCTAAATTCTGTATGCTGTTGCTGAAGTCCTTGATAAGGAGCTGATTGTGTTACATATGTAGCATACCAAACAATTGAATGAAGTGTTATTTATACTTTTTATCCCATTTGCTGGTGAGTTTCATGCTCACCGACATTCTCTTTTCATCCTGTGGAGCGTCGGATACATGATTGGATTTACAAATGCCCTCGAGAGATCAGAACAGAAATATTGCATGTTGTGTGATGGAAACGCTTTGAATTTGATCACTTTGCACTTTACAAGGTGGGACAACACACCAGAATATATCCTCTTTATAACTCAGATCTTTTTCTTGGGCATTTTTTCTGCACAGCCACTTGAGTGGAACAGAAGTTCTCATGCACATGTTAGGTAACAGACAAACAGGTCATTAAGAAACAATCTATCACACCCCACTGCTCACTTACAAACATCTCTGGCACCCCCCCCCCCCCCCCCCCTCCCCCTCCTCGTCTCTTTCCCACACTTGTCTAAAACACACAACCACAAAAATATTATCTTGTTTCATCACTTGCTCTTCAGTGCTCCCACTTTTTCATTCCACCAGCTGCAACTGCAATGTGGGGGATGTATGACGTTAAGTTTACTGCTGGGATACTGATCCCTTATGTGTTGTTTCATATGTTTTGATCTTTGTTATTCAAAATTGGATCCCCTACAGCTGCTTTTATCCTTCATCTTCCCTCCCAGTGGATGATGGGATTTAGAGACAAACTGGGAGACAAATCAGGAGAAAATCTGACTGAAGTGGGACTGCATTGGATCCTTTGAACTCAGAGAGTGATGAGTCTCTGACTGAGCCAATACAAAAACACAGTCACATCGAAAATGAACAAAAATGATAAGCATAAATCCTTAGAATCTGATTTTCTCTTCAAAGGCAAGAACAACTTTGGCAGTTTTACTCAAATAGAGGCATATTGCAAGATATGAAAGGGGAAAAATGATCCTCTAGCATATAATTGAATCCAACCTAAATGTCTTTTGGAGTACATTGGGTGAATGGATCACAATACTACCTAATGCTATGTGTCTTGTACTGGTCTTTTCCCTAATACAGTATTCATATTCATCCATTAATAATTAGTTTTATTAAGATTTTGGATAAAACAAAATTCAAAATGAAAGTGGACAAATCAAGGTGTTAATGTAACACTAACTTTAAACTGACATCTACTGTCTAAAGCTTGAACTAAGGATATCATGCTGGAACTCAATAGCACCTTGGAGCAAATCTTTGTTAAATGGTGTTAATGGTCTAATTGTTTAGAATAAATGTGAAAGTCAATGTAAATAAGCCATGTCGTGAAAGCTGAAGGACAAGTACTCAATGCCATTGCCAAGACCGAGGTAAGTGTACCAACCTTCCCCGGCTTTCCTTTAGATGTCTGCAATTTAACACAGGCTATATAACTATTAACACATACTGCATATAAATTTCATATGAGCTTCGAAATTTCAAAATCAAGTGTCTCATAACCATTCAGATCATAAGCTGATTATTAGACTTTACTATTCCTCCATGCGCACAGCACTTCACACCATTAAGGGAGAAACATGTTTTTTTAAAAAGGAGACTCATTATGAACATGTATAATGGACACTTCTATTTTTTATCTTGTCACCTTGTGATTTCAGGGCTGATGCGCTATATGACTACAGCACAATTAGACTGTTTTAACTGTTAACATGATAGCAAGCTGTGAATTGTAATAATTAGTCATTTATATCTCATTAAGCTCATAAAAGGCTATGGGCTGTCAGAATTTATCTCAACTGTCGGCCAGGTGTCATGGTTGACCACCATTATGGATTGTATTCATAAACAATGGCATAAAAAAGTTCAAGTCCTGCCAATCAAAGTTTTTAACGAGACGATAGAGCTTTTGGATTGCAGAATGTTGTAAAAGATTGCAGTCTAAACACAAGGCAGAACTCAATATGAAACTTTAATGTAAGCAACACCCCTTAAAACAATCAAAAAAAACCCACAGTATTTCCTCTGTAAAATGAGAGTTTATTGTTTTGTTGTTTTTTTTTCCCTCTTTCCTTTTTTTCTCTAAACAAAAATGTTGCAATAACTGGATGAAGAATGCTGCAGAGTTTGCATGTGAAAGAGTTGCATATCAACGTTGCACTGTTAATATCTTTGATGATGGCAGACACAAAGGCCAATATGTTTTAATTGTTAAATTTGAAGTGTGTCATAATTAGTTTTTCTAATGTTTAGTGCAATCCAAAAGATTGCATATTTGCATAATTGAGTCCCCTGCCTATTGATTGCATATCAGTCAAATGTGTCAATCATAAGGACACTAAAGAAAAAGAAAGGGGGGCATCCAAATTTCATCCAATACCTGCCTTTGCATTTTTGCATAAGTTGACTATACTGCTGTGCACAAGTGGTCTTAAAGAGGGTTTTTTTTGTTTTTGTGTTTTACCTCAACCTGTCACACTTCTTTCTATGGCTGAGAAGAAGAGATAAATTAATGCATTGCCAACACAACAACAAACTCGGAAGCTAAACTTCAGATTTTTTAAAAATACATAATAACAGTATGCTAAACAACATGTTAAAACCAATATGTAAGGATCCAATCCTGTATTTAGTTATGTCCTTATGCATCACACTGATGAGCTCTGAAACAAAACACATCAAGATAAGATACAAGAAATATATTCTTAACCATAAATACATCTTACAAATGTTCATGTCCAGATCAAGTAATCCAGGATGGAAACAATTACAAAATCAAGAAACATTTTCTGTCCAGTTGAATGAGAAAATTGACTAGGTTTCCATTGTGATTGACGTTTTCAACTTTGCTGCATCTCAGTACCCTGACCAGATCTTTAACCTGCAGTGCTTCATTTAACCTCAAGGATTACTTTTTTTTGGGAGAAAGCTGAGCAGCACTGAACTTGATGTGGCACAATAATCCCAAATAATATAATCCCATAATATAGCTTCTTAAATACACAAAATGCTTTCTTTTGGCAGAAGCAAAACCGTCCTCAGATGGGTTTATCTTTTTGATTACTGTTAATCTTTTGATTACCAGTTTAATAAATCCTGGTCATACTTTCCAACTGTGCAAGCAATAGAAAAGAGAATTGTGATGTCAGCCAGAATAGTAAGATAAGAAAACCATTATGTGAAATTGGGGTAGATAAGAGAGCAAACCAAACTCCTAACTTCCTCATACTTGAAACCGAGTTTAAGTGAAGGGAGAATACAAGCGTATGAAATACAGGGATTTTTTCACTGAATTCTATGAACACACAGACAGATATTATGTAGAGTAAAAGAGACAACATAAAGAGTTATTATGTAGTACTTGCTACAAAAACAATGAACTGACATAGAGTGTAAGAAACACTGAGACTAAATAGACAGGGTAACACAGAGGGGCACTAAACAAGACGACACTGAAGACTGAACTAAGAACACAAGAGAAAATGGGAAACACGAGGGAATAATAAAAAACATAAACAAAACCAAACCATGACATATACAGCATGAAAAACCAGAAGAGAAACACACACACACACACTTCCCTAAATCACCCACAGTCCCAGCCAAACCCCCTTTACATGAACGTCCTACTTATGTGGCCCATTTATGCTACACATCATTCCCATATAGTACACAGTATGACCTGCCTCTATCCATGGTTCTGAAATAGCTCGTTATCCCCCCTAGCTGAAGATCCCAATCAGGCACCAATACTGCGTTCATTTTATCCTTTATGTGTCTTAATTGTATTTAATATGGTGGACACGAGCTCGAAATTCCACTACAGAGGCGCGTGACTAAAATTTAATTTGTGTCTGTACATCCGGAACAGCGCTTTGACACGGCGCCCAAATCCCGCATGGGCTCTGGAGTGTGAACATAAAAAATACACCCCGCTGAAAATCAATGACACGGCGAGAGAGAGAGAGAGAGGGAGAGAGAGAAAGAGAGAGAGAGAGAGAGAGAGAGAGAAAGAGAGAGAGAGAGAGAGAGAGGAGGCGGTGTCTGCTTGATGACCGAGGGGGAGGAGGAGAAAGCTGCCGGTGTGCTCGCGCTCGCAGCTCCCCCTCTTTTAACCGTCAATCCTACAAGCAGTCGGGTGCCACCGGAGTACCCGGGGCTTTGGACTTATTTACCCTCGGGAATCAGAATTGGACAACAACAAAATCTCCAAGGTAGGTGAAGCACTGCGTTTATGTTTTTTCTTTTTCTTTAGTTATTTATCCAAAGAAACAATAAACTGGTAATTAAAGTGTATTGCCGCCCGTGCTGTCGACTTTCCCGGTGATGAGGCTGGAGAACAGAGCAAACGAAAGCCGAGACAAAGCTGTGTGGGGGCAGCGAGCTCTGTGTGAACGCTGCTAATTGCTTTTTAAATTAGCGTAGGGAAAGCTAGCGGGTAATTTCCTTTTCGCGGTGCCCCATCTGCCTCGGTGACAACTCTCCAATGTTTACAAAGCGATTAAATTGATACAGTTAGTGTCCCACACCTCCTTTAATTATAAACACTGCTTCTTTTTTTATTTTGACACAGCGTGCGTCACAAAACAAGAGTTATGTCCTCTCTAAAGTGAACACTCACTTCAGTCCGCTCCTCAGACACTTCACTGCATCCTCTTCTCCTCCACATCTGTTTCTCTGACTTTGACCACATTGACTCGTCTGATGATTCTCTGTGTTTGTGTTTCTCTCCCTGTTTGTGTGCTTGTAGAAGATGTTCTTCTTTCTGCTGCCTGTCGTAGCTCTCTTGCTGAGCAGAGAAACGACGGTCTCCGGTAACAGTAACGGCAAATGGCTGAGCACCGTGTCTCAGTTCAACAAGGACAGACCCTGGAACCCATTCAGAGACGTGAGTTGTACAGACAGACACATGATCAGCTTCAGTGTGTGTGTGTGTGTGTGTGTGTGTGTGTGTGTGTGTGTAAACCGTGTGTGTGAGAGAGAAAGAGGGGAGACCACTACGCCCTTGATGCACCCTGAGAGTGGTCGAGCTTTTGCCAGCAGGCAGGTTCAGACCCTGGTTTACCATCCAAGCCCACACAATGTCAAAGCATTTGCTGCATATGATGGAAAAACACGAGTTTGAATTTCACTGATTGGATGTTTTTTTTCCCAACCTTATCTCTACCTTCTTCTTTTTTTAAATAGAAATATTGTCATTGTGTTGCAAGTAGCTACACCACTACAACAGATCATTTCTACCAGATTCAGAAAAAGTGAATTTGTAACTTTTGCAGTTCCTTAGGCGAGCAGTGTAGTGGTAGCCTACTATAGTAATGGTTTATAATTGCGATCTCGGCGTCTGTTTCCACCTGATCAGAGTCTATTTTTAACTAACTGCTGAAAAGAAAATGCAGTCACCTACAGCTGAATTATTCTACAGAAATGCAGTCTAAATGCAGCCCTATGTGCTGTTCACATCTACCTCACACTGGATCCAGTATGCACAGCACTAAAATAGGTGGTTTCTGTGGGTATATTCAGTATTTAGTCCTTCGGTAGCCATGTTATCTCTAAAGTTAATTGGCTGACTTTCATCTACCAGTGTTATTAGATCTTTATAAAATGTTTTCAACTCCAGAATTTCACTCCAAACTCCGTCTCTGGTATCGTCTTCAAGTTTTTGATGAGGATAAGCACACAAACCCTACAGTCTGACTGGTCTTCATCAGGCTTGTTGCCACCTGAGTCCAAATATTATGATGTCCTCGGGGACATGTTGTCCTTAGGTTTCAGTAGACAGTGAGCTAACTTTGGCCTTATTAGAGCCGCTCCTTCCCATACAGTACTGGAGCAGTGATGTTAGGGCTAGTAAGTCATGCCTGTATGTGCTCAGGCAGGCCTCTACTACCTGTAGTGTGTGTGTGTGTGTGTGTGTGTGTTTGTGTGTTTACTTCTGTCTGTGGTCTTCGGTGCAAATGAAACTCATTAACTGGAAGCTGTCAGAGGGGGAAGGTAGGAAAGGAAGGCAGAGGAGGAGCAATGGATAGGAGGAGAGAGGCTGTGGCATTTTCTGTTTAATGTTTCAAGCAATGCAACGAAGCAAATGCAGGAGCTGTTGCTGTGTGTATATACTGTGTGTGTGTGTGTGTGTGTGTGTGTGTGTGTGTCTGTTAGTGTTTATTGTCTGCCCGATCACATCGGGAAGGCTTCTGCTTGTAATTTGTGTCCTGAAACATTAGCTGTCCCTCGTCCCACTGTGACTTCTGCCCCCCTCCCTTCTTTGTCAGCCATTTCTCTTTCCTTCTCTGTGATAGCAAAGACTTTACTACCTCAGACAACATCTGAATCACGATAACTGTGGAGTGAAACCCTACTTTTTTTTTTTTTTTAGTCATTTAGGTTTGATTAGAATGTTCACTGCGGTTTAGCCAGTGTTGAGTGAAAATGTTCAGCACATCCAGCTCATTCAGAGCTCTGGATACCAAGGTCTTCAATGAAGGGGGATAAAGCAGACAACTTTCTGGGGCCCAGACACATGGGGGGGGGGGGGGGGGGGGTTTGTGTGTAAAGAAACAGAAACACTCGGGCCTATAGCCAATCCAGGACCTACGCAGAGTTAGGACGCCAGAAAATGAAAAAAGAAGAAAAGGAGACTGCTGGCTCGGGCTTTGGACCCAAACAAGAACATGTTAACAAACTTATTTCAGTTGGCTCCAAAGGGCTGGCAGGAGCCAGCTGATGCACCAGAATCTCATGGAACATGCAGGATGAATGAATGAAATCAATTCCTTTTTAGTCAAAAAGTAAAATACTTTGCAGTTTTTTCTTTTAATTTGCCGATTTGAAAAAAAAAAAGTCAAATAAAAGAATGAAAACACTTGCCATCCAAATAACATCTCCGTTTACTGTGACACTTTGTTGATTTGATAACCTAATTGGCCCCCCCAGATTTTGAATTGTTTATTTGCCTTTCCACCATTGAAGCATTATTTCCATCCTTTGAGCTCAGTAGCTCTCCATAACAGCTGTTTACATCCTCCCTGTCACTCGGTAAATCTGACCCCCCTTCTCTCAAATCTCCTTGAGTCATGAACTCCACAATTTTCCTCTCATGCTTTCCTCTTTCTCTCGTTTTCTGCCTCTGTCTCCGGAGCAGTGAATGACCCTGTGCTTCCTCATCCATGGCCTTATCTCTCTCCCCTCTACCCCCCACCCCACCCCCAACCCCCCACCCCCACAAGCTGGCCCTCAAACCTGGCTCCTCCTCTTTGCCGTTCTTCCCCTTTAGCCACGTTTCTCTCTGCATCCCTGATGAGCCACTTGCTCCCTGCTGCATAATGTATGCGCGTCCAATTGTTGGCTGGGGAGCTGGTGCAATCGTTAGAGTTCAGGGGGGTTATTTAGAAACATGAGGAAAGTGTAATTGTATTTATTCTTCAGCCTCATCCCATTCAAATACCTGGACTGTAATATGCTGACGGATGTGAGTAATGCAGACAGGCAGCTCTGGTCTGGTCCACTTGTAATCAGTAAGAAAAATCAGTATGAAAAATGTCCCCCATTACCATCACAGTTTGTCAGTTGAGAAACTCCTTTAAAGGTGCTGTCTTTGTTTTGGCTTGATTCAGACGTACATTTCTTTATTTGTGATGCTTTAAAGGAAACAGAGACAATTCTGCAGGAAATTACGACACTGACTTCTAAGAAGTGCTTTACAACAGCTGTGCAAGCAACATCTTCACACGACAGCCCGCACTTTGTGTCAGTGTTTTTGTCTTTTTTTTAAATTGACTGTGAGGAAAAAAGTGTTTTTGATATCTATGTAGTGCAGTGCCTCTTGTTTTTATCAGCATAAAATGATGGTTTTTAACTTTTTCTCTTAGAGTACATCTAAATGTTTTTGACCAATTGTATCATTTCTTAATCCCCCAAATTTGTGTAAACACATGTGTTGCTTTTCTTCCTTGTAATTTGTGCCAGTATTTCAACTTTCCTTAGGTTACAATCACCATTTGAATTTTCATGAGCTTAAATGCAAATCATATCCCTGGGCCTGCAGTAAGTATACACACATTTGTATGCAGCAGTGAGTCTAATTGTGTTTCTGTTTCAGGCAGGGTCATCTTTGTTGTAAGCCTGTGACTGCCTCGCGTTGTTTGCTTCATCAAAGTATTATCTGCTTGGGACAAAAAGTGAAAATGAGCGGCCCAGCTGGAACAATGGTAGATGCAGCAGCAGCAGCAGCAGCAGCAGCAACAAAACAGAAGATCATTATACTCGGTCCAAATTCGGCAACAGCAGCGTGCAGCTGAAGCTGCGGTGCATGAATATGGAACTCCAGTGATTTGCCACACGGTGTCTTTGGCTTTAAGGTGGCACATACACATGCTCTCCAGCTCTCCTCGGGCAGATTAACAGTCAACAGGATTGAAAAACTAAATAAAACATATATTTAAAAAAAAAAAAAACAGTCAACAGGATTACAGGTTGAGTAAATTTGGCGTCACTTTTTTAACGTGTTTCCACAGTAATAGACGCACATTTAAAAGTCAAAGTGGTGCATCATGTGGAGCGAAAACAATTGAGCGTCATGGAGTTTATCGAAGGGCTCCGTGACGATGGCGATAAATTCAATTCTGGAGTTGAATTTGCTTAATATCCATAGACTGGAAGATTTTGAGTGGTATAAATATAAAGTAATGTCGTTGGGAGAGCCTGAAAAATGTATAGAGATATTAAACTGGTATAACTGACCAGATTCAGACTCAAGGACTGCTTACTGAAATACAAAAAGTTTGCCCTTAACCCTCTGTTATCAGCACTACATTTAGTCATATTAGAACAAGTATTACAAATTCCAAAGAATGGCAAGTCTTTGTCTCATTTTGTTCTCCTCCTCCTTCTGTGTCTCTTTGGAGGATCTCTGAAAGGAACAGTGACAGAGAAGCTGTCATTGACACTCAGGCATGCCTCACGAGGAAGGAAAGTTGTTTTCACACCTCTGAGCTGCGTGTCTGTTTCTCCTAAAAGAGGCTTTTCTTGTCCCTGTCCACTTTTCTTCCCTTTCCAAATCTTCTTCAGAAATCCTGTTTTCAACCATGCTGGCAGATTTAAAGAAACGCGTTCAATCTTTTTTTTGGTTTTGTTTATTTTTTTTTGTATTTAGAGCTATCCGATTTGTGCTGCATAATTCTCTCTGTCCTCAGTGGGCCACACATTCATTCGCTGGTGGACCTGGTTGGAAAATCTCAGCAAGTTTCAAACCTTTTGTGCTTGCATTGTGACTGCGTTGAGTCTGCGCTTGCTCGCGGCCTGTCTCTGCTCATTCTCACGGTGAGAATTAAACGCTGTCATCTCTTATCGTTGGTATTCTCTTTTCCGAGACGACAGCCTCTCCGGGGCTGCCAGTCACAGACCCCCTCTGTCTCTCTTTATCAAAACAAGACGGTTGTGCATGTGTGTGCGTTCCCTTTGTGTGCGTGTGTGTTCTGAATGTTTTGAGTTACAATGTGTTCAACAGCTGCAGTGACGGTTTATCTTCATTTCAAAGCTGTTTGGTGCGTTGACTTGTAATACATGTTTCCCCATTTTTGCATTTCCAGAGGGAAGGACTGTTTTGTCTAGCTTGCACATTCTTTTTCAGTCCCATATTTACACCTGGGATAGCTTCCCACTGCATCCAAATTAGCTGCTCGCCCTCTGTTGTGTCTATGTTTGCACCCTGGTGTGTTTGCATGTGTCCTGATTGGCTGTTTGCACAGATAAAGGGGGAGGGGTGGGAGGCAGTTTTAGAGAAGCAGCTTAGAGATGACAACCCGAGAGTCACCTTCACCTTCTCTCTCACACACACACACACACAGACACACCCTGTGAGTCACTATACTCCAGCCGTCATACAGTATTTCTGTCAATTAAAGCTGAGGCTTGGAGGAACACCTGCCATTCTTTCTTATCTCCCCCCCTCCTCCTCCTTCTCCTCCTCTGTCCTCCATTTCTCTTTCTCTATTCCTTGTCTATTCCTTCCCAGCGTTCTATCATCTCCACTCTCCTGGCTCTTCCGTCTCTCGTTTTATAGTCAACTAATTCCTGATGAAACAGTGCCCTTCAAAATAAACCGTCTCTCTTGCTCTCGCCTTCTCACACACACTTTCATCTATTTCCCTCTTCCGTGCTCTCCTTTTGCATGCACATTTCTCCCCCCTGAGCTATTGATTTCAAATGGAAAAAAAAAATCAGATTACTATCTCTGCATTGAAGATTTTTTTCTGTGTCATGTTTTATCAACTGGCTGCAGGAAAATGTTTATGTAACTGCTCAGTCGGTATGTGTGTGAATGATTATGCAAAAAAAACAAAAAAACCCATACAGACACACGCAAAGCTTCCCATTCACCCTCAGGCTCTCAGGATCAATTTGGATAATTCACAGGGACTGGGAACCCTGATCGGAGCCTTGATATGATCAATAATTTCTGACTGGAGGAGGCACATAAAAAGCACACAGACCAAACACAAAAGAAGACATCTGGTCGCAGGCTACATAATGGTCACTGTCCCCCTATGAACAGGATGAATATTTTGAATGTGTTTGTGTGTTTTGGAGGGTGGAGAAAGAGAAAGTCAAAGCAGGAGAACCAAAGGACTGCCAGTGGTATTTTGGCTGATGATAAGAAAGAGGGAGGGAGAGAATGAGGAGAGAGGAACAGAATGAGATTTAATGTGAAGCCCATCCAAACAGATGGACAGAAGGTGGATGGAAGTATGGGAGACATGTGGAATCCATCATCAATACACCTTGTGTGTGTTTGTGTGTGTTTCAGCGAGCTTTGTCATGGTAGCTCGTCCACACACTCTCTCTCTCTCTCTCTCTCTCTCTCTCTCTCTCTCTCTCTCTCTCTCTCTGGAGATCGTCTGTGTATTTGTCGCTGATTCTAAGCTGTCCTGCTAAGCTGTTGAATCCATTGAAGAGCTACTGTCTGCATTGGCTTCTGTTGTCTCAAGATTTACTGTGATAAAGAGTCTATCCACAAACCTTACAGAAAGCTGCCTATAAGCTACTTCTACCTCTATTTTTGGATCTCTGACACGGAGAAATAATCTTTACTAATTAGTAAGCACTTTTTTTTAACACTAAACTGAAAAAAACAAATCCTGCCCTTTTCTATTAGTATGGAATACAAACTGAAGAATTACATTTATATTTGGTTAGTTTAGCTTTGAACCACTGCCGCAGGGTAAGTGTCAGAGGAAGTGAGTACCCTACCACAACAGCACTGAGTGAGATAGCAGGGATATTCTTAGGCTCAGTGTTATTGGGGGACATAAAAGAACTTTATTTCTGTTTAAAAAAAAAATCTAAATTTTAATTTTATTTAGAAAAATAAGCATTGACGAATTTACCATATTTGGTTCACATGCCACAATAGCAGGATCAGTGACGTAGGGTGATCGCTTCTGATTGGCTGACTGAGGATCACATGCTTCTCGACCTTACAGAGGGGCAGAAGGCTGGCCTTAATGCGTACCGAAATTACCAAAAACAGTCACTGGCCTGATAAAGGGTTAATTCAGCTACTGAATGATCAAAACTCGTCGTTGCCTCATTTTTTAGCCGAACACCTCAATGATTATTTGACAAATCATTTCAGAACATAGAGAGCTTCTCAAAGTGCCATTACCCTGCATGCAGTACTGATCCATATGGCTTCAAGCTGTCCTCATTATATTTTCACCATATTTCATTTTCATGGATGTCTGCAGTTGTTAGTGAAATCTACATTACACTAATGAGAGGCAGCCAGCTTTATGTCAACATGTCTATTAAACTGTAGGATTTTCAGTCTGGATGTGGTATCAGGGTTTTGACGGACAGGGAGGATATGTGTGTGTATAAAACCTCCATGTGAACAAAACTGTTGCTAATTGCATGCAATGTAAAACATGTTGTGACCACCATGTTTGGGCCTCAGAGTGAAATATTGACATACTGAAAAATATGTCGGAACGTTTTCTATGTGATTGATCTGAGGTTCCTGTTGCCATTGGCAGTAATGAAGCCCCCATGCCGCACTGGTTCTAGCGTAAGATCAGAGGTTTCTTCATTGAGATTCGACTCCCTCTGCAGCACATCGCTCCACATTCCATCATTTGATTTCTTTCTTTTTTTCTTTTTTTTTTCTTTTTAATCTACTGAACCTTGATGATAAGATGAGGAACAGCAGCCTCGTATGCTCTGCAACACAGGGAGAGCAGATGTGCACAGTTGTTCTTTTGTTGTGTTGGAAGATCATTGGTTGATGAATCCGCTCCATAATATGATTCATTTATTCTCTCGATTTAAACTTCAGGGTTTTTTTTACGATAACCTTGAGGTACTAGCCTTTAGTCATCTGAAATCGAAAGTCCACTATTCAGCAGTAAACACTCCAGACACCAGAGTGTCTTGTGTTCTTTGTTTGAGGCAGACAGATCTAAAAATGAACATGTTTAGATGTCGATAATATGACGTGTATTTTGACATTCTAAAGGGACTAGCTGTCGTGTAATAACTTAGACACACATAGAAATGAGGCCAGCAGGAGAATCTCCTTGATCAGTCAGAATTCATTTATTGTCTTCATTCACCTCTGTTATGTGTCTTCATCTTTGGGGTGGGCTTCTCCCTCTCTCTCTCTCTCTCTCTCTCTCTCTCTCTCTCTCTCTTTGTATGTATTTCTTCCGGATTTAAGCTTGATAATATTCTTCAACAAGCTCACATTGGCAGTACACGCTGGTGTTAACTGCTGTAACGTAATCCATGTTCTCCGTCTTGTGTTTTATCTGTCGTGTATATTTACCGATGAGCCATACACACAAAGAAAACCTGATTTAAGTCAACAGGTTCATCTTTTGCTTGACAAGTTATGTCATTGAAACTAAATCAATGAACATGCGAAAATTCCACCCAAAGAAAGATCCTATTCATCCTCTTTGCACCATAACTGTCTGTACACTTCCATGGCATCCTATATGTGTAGAGATATGTTCATGAGAACAACATGTATATAAAGTGTGTCCATTTCTTGCTCATTTTGAAAAGGCCAAAAGCTATGGTACAAGAAAAGTCGGACATCTATTCTGATAGTGGGTTGGATAATATATCACTTTTGACCAAAGTAGTGGACTGTCCAACTAACAAACTGCCATTTGTTTAAATTAGTTCATGTATAACATCTAAAACAAACACGCTAATCATCATATTGGTGTGGGTTGATCAGTATGTGTATGAGCTCCATACGTATAGATGTTTGTTATGTTAAAACAGTATTTTCTTGTGTCTGACTCAAAGGTGCTGTCTACCTAATTATCAGGCGTTTCCTCTCCGGTGCAGTGAGGTTGTATCTTGAGATTTATAAAGCAGCCTCCTGCGTTTATTGATTGGACGTGTCTGGCTCTGCGTGTTCCCTGTAATCACACTCATTATTATTGAGATGATGGACCCAATTATTGCTTCGCCCATCACGTTCGCTGATGCTGACTGTTCTATGGACAGCATTCAAATTACAAATGGCCCGTTTTATGAAATGGTTGAGCTCTGTTTTGTGTTTCAGGAACATTCATATCAATGATGTAATGCAGCAGATTTTTATTTACAAGCAGACTGTCTTGCACAGCTCAAATTTAGAAGTATCCCTCCCAACACAGCGTGTCATAGTGTGAAATAAATCATAAGCAGTCTGTTTCTCTTTTTTCCTTTTTCACACCTCCCCGCTTATTTTTTTTTTTTCCCGAACAGTGTCACAATCTCTTCTCTCCCGCTCTCTCTGTCTCTCACTTTGATGTTTATGGTCACTAAAACCATGTCGCATTGAATTGGTCATTATCTCATTTCCCCCTGAGGGCAGGGATATAGTTTCTGTGTGTGTGTGTGTGTGTGTGTGTGTGTGTGTGTGTGTGTGTGTGTGTGTGTGTGTGTGTGTGTGTGTGTGTGTGTGTGTGTGTGTGTGTGTGTGTGTGTGTGTGTGTGTGTGTGTGTGTGTGTGTGTGTGTGTGTGTGTGTGTGTGTGTGTGTGTGTGTGTGTGTGTGTGTGTGTGTGTGTGTGTGTGTGTGTGTGTGTGTGTTGGTTCGTTTGAGAGATGTCTTGTCTGCTTCAATAATTCAGGAGGTTTTTGCTACTGCAGCTCATGCGATACTCCTGAGAGAGAGAGAGAGAGACGGAGAGAGAGAGAGAGAGAGAGAGAGAGAGAGAGAGAGGTGGCAGTTCTGTTCCTTGTAGCTTTTCGTACCTTTCCATATTCCTTACTGCACCATTTTGTAGTTCTTTACAGTTAAGTGACTCCCTGATGCAAGCTTGTTTATGACAGATGAACTCTGGGGACTTGTAGGTAATGGCAACGAAACAGCATAGCCCTGAGGGATTCATTGAATACTGTAGTCACTGACTGACTGTGTGTGGACAGTCAAGCCAACATCCCTCTGGGTAATGTAGTTAAAGGGAGGTTTTTCCTGTGACTAACAATAGGTCAGAATGCACCAGGAAACTGCTGATTCTTCTGCCATGTTTTCATTTTGAAAGTCTTTCGTGTAACTACGGCCACTTTGATTCAATTCCAGATGTTTCATTCAATACATCTGTCTCCGTCTAGAGTCTGGACATTCAACTTGTCTTTTGCTCTCATCAGAACTTCATAAATAAAATAAATCTGCAGCAACACTATAACAGCATGTAGGTTTGTGCAAAGCCACATTTACACTTGCTAAATGCTAATCACTCTTGATACATAATGTTAGCATGTCTACATCTGCAGTTCTGGAAGTATTTGGTGAAAAATCATCTAAAATATCCAAAAAGGTTTTTTCTGACCCGACTAAAATGCCAGAGCTAAAGATTATCATAGCATAACATTTCATCACACCGAGTGAAACGTTAGCACAAATCAGGAATGACTGCATCAAATCACATGGCGATCAAATCCAGTCGTTGTCAGGAGATTACAAAAGACAGTGGGACCATGAAAGTGGTCAATGCATGAAATAGAATTTCTGATATCAGTCTGAAGTTTGAGCCTGATTGATCAACAAATCCACGGACTGACCAACAAGGTCTTCGAAACCATCATTTGCCTGGCATGGCTCAAATCCAAGTGCAAACAAGTGAAGAAGATCTCTGTTTCATCCAGCTGTAATCCAGACATTACATTTCAGCACCATGGTCAGCAGCTTTTTGTTGCCTTACTTTAAAGAATCCAGTTTATTGTCGGTCTCTCTCTGAGTGTGTTTCTGCTGTCAGAGTGGCGTGAGTGAATTATTTTTGCTCTGCGTGGAGGGTCAGAGATGAAAAGTTCAAGTGGATAAAAACAGTATTGGATACACTTTAACCTCTCAGAGTGATGGACTGCTGCTTGTCTAGGTGATAGTGGTGGTGTAGGAGTTGTTTTTTTTTAGCCCATCACAGTCACCACTGCTACTCACCAACCGACTCTTGAGTCAAATGCTGCAGTGTTGTTGGAACAACAGCTGGCTGGACGTCCTGTTTCCGGGCTGACTTTCAAATCCAGAGAGACAACAGTAACCCCATTTAAGCCAGATGGTGTTTTTATCCCCTGTATTCTCTATCAAAGCTTTGATTTTAAACATGTAATGACAGGTTTGAAGGAGAAATTATGATTTGAAATTCATTCAATTATTATTATTGGAAAAAGTTCATCGCATATTTTTGGGTTATAAGTGCAGAGTAATCATTTTCTTTTCTACACTTCTCAGCTACTCTCCAGTTGAGTGACCATCTTGTCGTCGTTATGCTGCTTATCTTTTGCACAAATAATTGAATATTTCATTTTAGGGATCAACACAATAAATGTGTTACATTGATATCCATCGATCTCGACAGATTTCACAGAGCTAAGAAACATATCGACATCGGCCCCACAAATCACCATGACGGCCGCCACCATATCCTCAGAAAACAGTTTAGAGCCATCATAATAGTGAGTGATTATGGACTCGGATATATGATAGACGATGCCCCCACCACTTTTAGATCTTGTGTGTGGAGAAACATGTCAAAGCTGCAGCTGAAAATCACTGCGGCCCCACGGATCTATAGATCACAAATGTTTCATCATGCTGTAAAACAAAAGTACTGCCGCCAGATCCCTGTGCAGTGCAAAGAACCGAGCATTAAACTGATGCTTGTATGCACCGTCGAGAACCGCTGTACAAATAAAAAGATTATAGTTCTAGTCTTTTAAATATACTTGTCACGGCTTGTAAAGTTTGGATATTTCAGCGTGTGTGGTGTCTTTGATTAAAATGGTGTCTGTATTTATCAAGCATGTATGAGCTGATGGCTGCGTAGAACATCCGTCAGGAACTTCACGTTACGGTCTGCAGCTGTACGTTTAGCAAAAGAAAAAACTGTTGTGCCCTTCCATCTTGTTTTTTTTTTTTTTTTTCCATCAACTGTTTTACAGTCATATATTTTGGTGTCAAAGTTTTCTTCAAAATTGTTCGTTAGAATTTAGAATATCGTCTTGTCTCATCTCGTGTGGTGAGCCGAGTGTATTGTCACCCTTAATATTCAATCAACAGCACATGTTGGATCCGTATTTATAGTAGAAAGATATCAAACTGAGAGCAGTCCCTGGACATCATGAGAATGTAACTCATGAAATATCGGTTTCTATTTACAGTCTGTTGATTTATGTTGTCCTCTTTGTACTTGAGAAAATACAAACAAAATTCATATCATTAGGCACACCCAAGTTCCCCCAGGCTCAACATGAGTGTATGTGATGGACCAGTACACAAGCAGAGACACGTGAAAGCTCCTTTTTCTGAACACATTTAAATATCTCTTCTCCTTTTTTAAATGTATTTTTTTTTTTGCATGAGGTCTGGAGCTCTGTCTTATCAATGATAGCTCCAGCCCTGAAGCTTGTGTTTCCTCAGCTCCCTGGTTTTCCTGTAATCTAACGGTGGAACAGGCGCATCGTATGTGTTGACAGAAGGGGTCCCACTGATCAAGCGGTCGGCCAGCGGGGTAAGCCACGTGAAGAATAGCAAAGCCAAACGGCCGGTCATGTCTTTGAGATAAATGAAAAGAGTTTTATTATGGGAATGTCACAGTTCAATTGATTCCAGAGAGACGGTGTGAGATGGGTGTGGGTGTGAGGCATGAATGTGTGTATGCATATGCATGTTGGAGGATGACAAGAAGAATTGTTTGACAGCTTTAATTAAACTCAGCTGAGTCAGCCTCTGAGCTGCAGCTTCAATCACATTTTAATGAGCCATGCACACACACACACACACACACACACACACACACACACACACACACACACACACACACACACCATGCAGCCCACATGGAATAAGGTCCGTCTCTTTAAACCTCCCTCTCTTCTCTCTGCCTTCATTTTGGTGTGTGCGTGTGTGTATTTTTGTGTGTCTACTAACCTTGATAGCAGCAGCCTTTGGCACGTTCCCAGTGACTTTCACATGGATTTTGAGTTGGATAATAAGGTGAGCAGAGAGCCGGCTGATCAATACGGGGAGCAGCTTTTATCTGGAACTGACAGATAAAACCGGTCCATCCTGCCAATACTGGCATGCCTAGCTTCACTTTGAACGCTGGCATTTTAGCTAGTGCTACGGCGCCATAAATTATGGGATTCATTCAGCCAGAACTTTTAGATTTAAGGCGCAGTGGACCTCATGTGTATTCGTTGGGGGCTATCATCAATTTTTCTTTTCACAGATATAAAAAGGAGTTTTTTAATCGACTAATATCTTTCTATAATTACATTTACTGGCAATGTAATCATCCCTCCATTTAACTAAAGGCTTTGTGAATCTATTACTCGTTCATCTTTTTTACTAAGGATGAGGATAAACTTTATTGATCCTCCAATGGGGGAAATCTGGGTGTTACAGCAGCTCAAAAACAAGGAACAGGAAATATAAAGATCGTCAATAACAAAAAAAGTTTTAAAAAAACAGCTGTGACCAAGTTTACATTAATTAGATAAAGAAAGATAAATAATACTAGTCATAAACACTATGTACACTTTAACTTGTGGAAAGACAGATCAGATCAGATTAAAAACACACAGTGTGGAGCTTTAATGATTATTGATGATTATTATACATCAGAGTCATGTGACGGTGATGCTGTGAAATGCTGAAACAAAGGACCTGAGGTAGCGCTCAGTCTTGCAGGGTGGGTGTCTGAGTCTGAGCCCCCTCAGTGTCATGCAGGGGGTGAGAGGGGCTGTCCATGATGGATGTCAGCTTCACGAACATCCTCCTCTCAGCCCCCTCCTCTGCAGAGTCCAGAGGACAGTCCAGGACAGAACAGGCCCTCCTGACCAGTCTCTTCAGTCTCCTCCTGTCTCTCTCTGTGCTGTCAGAAAACGTCCGTAACAGAGTCCTGCACACTCCAAAGGACCTCAGTCGTCGACCTTGGCCCCTCTTGTACAGGACGTCGGTGTTGTGTGTTTATTGTTGAGGTGAGGTATTTGTACGGTGTTTTTAATGTTGGATTTGGAAAAATCTGACAAAGAGAAAGTCTTAAGCCTAAAATGTATTTCACGTAACAGTATCTGATGTAGTGAATGAATGGGCGGAGCGTCAGGTAAACATTGATGATGTGTGTGTGTGTGTGTGCGCGTGCGCGCTGATTAATTGACATCTGAAGCAGGCCATGGTTATCACCTTCTCTTGCTTTCTTCGAAGCCATTGGATAAAAGCCAGGTCAACTGTCCTGCTCGTTGGTAAACTAGAGCCAATCAAAAGAGACATGATGTCTAAATTTGAGGGGCAAGAGATGAACATGCCGTGCAGTCTCACAGTAAGTGGGACACCTCGTCATGCTTAGTGATATTTAAACACAGACACACATATGAAATTGTTCCTGGACCTTTACTTGTGTGTCGGACTTTTGCGACGTTCAGACGGAAGCAGCATAGCAGCCCTCTATGTCCGGTCCTGTAAGCAGAGTGGTTGTAGTTTTCTTTATACCTTTGTTCCACTGCATGTACTTTCATTATGTGTGCCTTTATTTGTGTGCAGGGTGTATACCAGTGTCCATATGGCACCCTGTTTTCTGTTTGGCAGAGCTGAGAGTCTCTCAGTAGAGCTTGAGCCATTTCCCTTCTTATGAAACAGGCACTGCAGATCCCTGCCATGATGACTGGGGATCCCTGGGGAGAAAAGTTTCATCATGCTGTGAGTCACGTTCCTTAAAAACAAAAAGAAAGCTGGCTGCTATGATGAGTCCAATCTTCCCTGACAATCTTTAATTGGCTTTGGCTCGAGCAATAGATGAATCATCACTGCAAAGAGTTAATGGCAGCATTGTATTTCTCCCCTTTGATTGCGCCACTGGACATGTACGTGATCAGGTTACATTGAGCTTTGATTTAATAAACCTTTTGATAAAACAGGTTTTATATCACTCTGCTTTGCATTTAAATCCATGCTGTGATGTCATAATGACGTTTGGTTACTTCAGGGAACAAAACTGTGAAGCTGCCAACTTGGTAAAATTTACCAAGTGTGTGTGTGTGTGTTCACATTTCTGACACTTCTCTCCTCCTGGTTAACAAGGACACTCAGCGAGGGAGTGAAAAACAGGTCAGGTTTCCCAGCCTGTGATATTCCTGACTCAGACTTTTAAGCTGGCCTAGTTTGATACTTTTCCAGCTGAGGTCAAATTTAAAATCAACATTGTGTAAAGGTGTGGGTGAAATACTTCCTGCTGACTGCTGACGTTTTAAACAGAGGCAGAGAAGATTCCAGTGTTTCTGCAGCAGTGGTGTGGTGTGATTACAGTTCTACTATATTTAGCAGAAACTTTTTTCCAGGGGGGCGCGCGCACACACACACACCTACACACACACACACACACACACACACACACACACACACACACACACAATCCAAATGTGCTTCACAAATACAATGTATGTTCATTTCTAGTTTGATAACACTGAACGCATCAACGTAAGATATAAGTTCTATGTATCATTTATATTTATTATGTTTTATGTATGTTGGAGTGGAATGGTGGGCCGGGAGTGAAAAACACTCCTGTGTCAAACTCCAGTGTGAGTGTGTGTGTGTGTGTGTGTGTGTGTGAGAGTGTGTGAGTGTGTGTGTGCGAGCGTGCAACCAGAGTTTGGCTTTCATTATTAGATTGAAGAATGTTTTTGTTGAGAAAAAAACAAACAAACAAAAAAACATGTCTGTTATGTGTGGAAACAGTGAATCATTTTTCTGAAAATTTACTTTATTTTTGTTTTCCTTTCATGTCTTACCCGGTCCTTCTCTTTACTCATTGAACATCAGGTAAGTCTGTTTCTGTCTTTGATTTTTGTGTTGTTGTTTTTATTTGATATATTTATATATTTTCTAAATGCTTGGAGATCAGTGATTTTGTGGTGTGTGCGTGCGTTTTGCATGTTTTCTGTTTTGTGTGAAATTGTGGCTGAAGGGTGAGTTTGAACCTGGCTCAGACACACACACACACACACACACACACACACACACACACACACACACACACACACACACACACACACACACACACACACACACACACACACACACTATGCCCAAGGCGAGAGTGGTTTGTGGGCTTTGTGCGTCTGCGTGTGTCTCTGCTGGTTCAGCTTTGGTTGCTACAGTTTTGGCCTCCAGGCTTGAATGTGGCAGCTGAGATTTGTCGCTCTGTGTGCGGCTCTCCCCCCGAGTCTCTGATTTAACTGCAAAAAACGATGTGGCCTCTCGTTTGACTGCTGTTAACTGTTGCAATCAGCTGATAACACAAACGCACGGTTTATACTAAGATGATGTTGAAATATCCCACTGGGGTCAAAAGCACTCACCAACGAAGTTCCCAACCTGAAAAGTCAACAGGATACACTTGTTTGTAATTATAAATTTTTTTTGTTACGGAAGATTCGGCAATATATTATAGTCCTGACTATGTGACGCAAAATCTAATCGCTGGTCAAAGTGTAAAATATTTAAATAAGAGAGAAAAAGATGTTTCTGCCAATTTGACTTCCCCTCGTCATGACTTCAGGACTCCTCTCAGTCACGCTCATTGCACGAACGAGGGCAGCATGAACAAAAGTCAATTTTCCAATCACGAAGTTGAACAGGGGATTAAAAATGAAGAAGTTTCAAACAGAGGTATCGTGTCACTGGAGCTTAAAACCTCAACCTTCTGATTGAGAGACGACGACTACCCACTGAGCCACACGCTGAAGCTTCCAAATGAGACAGTCAGTGATGGTCTCTTTCTCATACGATCCCAGAGATCCACTGCTTTGAAATATTATCTTAACACGTGACAGCGCTACCAACTATCAGCAGCTTCTGATAAGTAAAGTAAAGTCAACTTGAATCATGTCAAAGTCAGACAACTTCTCAAAGATTACAATCTTTCCTTCATCGATCTCATCCACCGTTAGTGATACTGCGTCTGCTGAAAGAGTCAAACATTAAAAACATTTTCTATTGAGACCGATCAATTCTGATAAACACAGAAAAAGTGCAAGATGATATATAATCTGATCACCCTTAGATTCTATTTAAACACAAAAAGAGCTACCTGCGAGCCTCTCTCTCTCTCTCTCTCTCTCTCTCTCTCTCTCTCCATACATATATCTCGCACATAGACGATCCATCTCCCTCTTCACGTTATAAATAAACAACAAGAATAATCCATACAGATAATCAAAAAGAGGGGACTTTCTGAACAGAATAATAATCACAGTGTAATGAGAAATGGATGTGTTGTCAACACAAGCTTTCGCAGTACAAGAGCTTTATGTGCGTGTGAATTAAAATAGTAAAAGTCAGCAGGGGATTAAAAGCTGTCTCGGTATCGTAAACATTCAACAGAAAAGAATCCAATAAAATATCATATAAGAGAAGGAAACAGTTGTAACTTCTTCAGGCTCAGCAAAAACTCCTATCCCTGCGCGGTGTCTGAAACGAGCCATAAAAGAGATGTGTCAGCCAGTGTGTGTGTGTGAAAGAAGAACAGTCGCTCTTGGTAGGAACACAAGAGCAGAGCAGAGATGTTGATCAGAGAAATACACACAGAGGCTCATGCGCTGCAGAAATAGAACGAGAGCACATAAATAAGCCAACGTAAATCCCATTTTTGAAGTATTTGGTGCTTTCCGACTGAGTGCTGTGTACTAGTTTGGATTTAAAGGAAGCCTCCGGGCAAATTTACCTGGAGGCATTTCAGAAAGAGAGTTACCCGATTGATTTGAGGAACCGTTTCAGCCCTGTAGTCGGCATCCTAAACTGGTACCTCCTTTGACCTCGAAGCCAGCGACCTCGGATACATAATTCTTGAAGCTTATTTTTGTAAAATGAGGTTTACTAGTGTTTGTGTTATAAACAGCTTATCAGAATCAAACCTCGTCGCGCGGCCCGTGTGCTGAGGCTAGCTGTGTGTTTGAATCCAAACTTAACCCTTAGCTGCCTGTTATCCCTCCCACTCTCTCCTCCCAGAATGTCTCTCTGTCCTAAAAAAGTATGCCTCCCTCAAAACCTTCAGCATGTATATATGATCGTTTACTGAAGTTTGAGTGGAAAAGAAATATAGGCCAACACTCGGAAATGAAAGGACGGAAAGCAAAGTGAAGAGTGTGAGTTTTGTAAGTGACAGCTCCATTACTGCTATCATCCATTAATAACCAGCGAGGTCATTAGCGTGAGGAATGAATCCATGGCGCTCGCTGAGACAAACAAACACGATGCTAATCTCACTTCTCAAACAGAGTGTCAACATCAGGGCATAAATGAAAGGAATGGAAAGTGAGAAGAGAGGTCAGGAGATTAGCGAAGACAGATTGTGACAGACAAATGAAAATTTGAAGACTGGAAACTGATGTGAGAGGATATAAAACAGAAGTTCATGGATGGGAGAAAGGAGAGAGTGAAGCGGGATGTTTAAGGGGGAAGCTAAAGTTTGCAGGATGACAGCTCCATTATTTCCAACACCTGTGCAGAGCCAGCTGAGCCCTCCTGCTCGGAGATAAACAAAGAAAGAGCTGATCTGGGGCCTCAAACAGAAAACCAATCAAAAGCCAAATGTGTTTGTCATGAATGGTAATTAAAGTGTGAGAGTGGCAGAAAAAGAAGTTGTCATGCTTGTGTGTTTTCATCATCATTGCCTTGCTGGAGTCGTGTTTCAGAAAGAAAGGTCTTTTTCCTGTTTCTCATTCACCCTGTATTCCTACCTCTTATACTTTAGGTGCCTGTTTTATTTATTTTTATTTTTTTGTGTAAGTATGTAAGTGCTCTATTATCAGCCTATACCACGCTTGTCTCACAGCTCTTTTGTTGTTCTGTGCCGTGGAAAAGCAGGATCATACGTTGTTACTTTATAGTTTTAAAGTGTAAGGATGGATTTCTGCTGATGTGCAAGGACAACCTTCAAATCATTCTAGCTCTGTGTGCAGGGAAGCTTTTTTTTTTTTTGTTGGAGCCGGCAGATGTCAAAGTGAAAAACAGCATCAAACATAATCTGCAGATGTTGCAGAGCGTAGAAGATGAAACAAGACAATTTGACTTTTTCTTGATCCTTGCGGGGAAATCAGGCCTTTGCTGTATTTAATGTAATATACTGTGTGAAAGGGTTTGGCCCACAGGCATAATAAATAATATATATTATATACAATATAAAAATACGAAAGCCAAATGGAAAAAGTTAAAGAGAAACATTATCATAACAGCAAAGGCATCATTTCACTATAGTAAAAAATCAAGTGCAGCAGTGAGGATTTCTTTTGCTAACTGGCTGGCACTTTTTGTCTTCAGCAAAAAAAAAAAAAAAAAAAGTACGAATGTGTAATCTGGTTAGTTTTCTACATGGGAAAAAACTCTTTGAATTGGCTGACGATGGTAAGTCGGGGTGCAGCAGATTATCCACCTCACGTATCCAGTTGTGGCACAGATTTAGTTTATGGATCCGATTTATTTTAGGAGAAGGAACTGGGCCTTACTATAAACCAAGGCAGTCCAGAAGAACATTTCAGTGTCCTTTTAAAGAACTCAACTTTTGATTGGTTGGTCATATCTTGAAAGTGAATACAATGGTAAGTAATTACGCATTTAATTAGCCTACCTTGCTCACAGTCTGTGACTTGAGACATAGCAGTAAGCTAGTTAGCTGCCTTTGTGTTAGTGTTTGCTAACCCTATTCAGAGAGGGGTGGAGGTGGGTTTAAAATGTGAAACTCTCTTTGCCAATTACAATTGTAGCTCCTATTTTAAATATAAAACACAGAGCAGAAAAAAAATACTGCATTGTGTGATTTTAAAGATACCAGTTCATGTAAGAATAGATAATTAGTAAAGTGAATAATCCTCCTATGTGGTGGAATTGATAGTGGATTTAAAATTAAATACATTAATTGCTTGTGTATTTTTAGAGTCTGTCTTTAGAGTTAGATAACACACAGTGTGAGGTAGATGAAAAAGGTTAGTTCCAACCCTGCCGCGCACACACCCACACATTAAGAAAGGTGGGACCAATTAGCGTTTCCAATTCCTGTGACCAGAGGAAGCAGTGAGCAGGAAGAGCACATTTATAAGTGGGAGGAATACAGTATCAGAAAGGTGGCGTAAGGCCGAGCGTCTTTATAATGACCAATCACATCTGCTCCTTTCACCCCCTCAGATAACTGTGGACCGTTTTTCTTATGAGTCAGGAGGAGGGTGCGTGTCAGGCTCTCATCAGAAGCAGTTCTCTTGGTGCAGTAAGACTACAATTAGAGTACCGTGTGTTCCATTATTACTGGCTGTGTTTCTTGTTTAATCAAGTGATTAGCACCCAGGGTTTGCCTCCAGTCTGTCATATCAAGGGTGTTTTCCACACGTGTCGTCAATGTCCCTGCTGCAGATACGGTGACTCAAGCTTAGTCCTGTTTAAAGAGAGCTATTTTGAATCTGTTTCAGTATAAAAATATTGGATTATTATAAATGGGGGGTATACAGTAGTCTTTATAATTCTATAGAGAATACATATTTTCTAACAGCTCTGATGGAAGTCAGGTTAGATTTAAGATGAAATGATGCTCTCCCTAAAGTCTTCAATCTGAGTGCAGAAACACACAAAGTGTTTGTACCTGTTGCTGTGTAATCTTGAAGGTGCACATTTGGCTCCAATCACAAACGTTAGTTAGAACTAGCCATGCTCCTGTGTAATTATATCAATGTATAGACCTGAAAATGAGCAGTAATGGATTCACTTCTTTGTAACAGTTAACGTTAACTGTTAATCTCATTTCAAATTGTTTCGTGTGTGCTTTTACAGGAGAGTGTTTATTTGTACAAATGTAACGATAGTCTCATATCACATTCAATGAAGAGCCTCACTTTGTCCATGTTTGTGTCTGCACCCACACAGTTGAGCTGCAACAATCGCTCTTTATGCTTTTGTTTGTGATAAGAGGTGGTGTTAGCAAGCTGAAACTAAATCGACAGCTCATGCCACAGGGAGAACTGAAATTGCCTTTGATGCCTGATTTGAGTAAACTAAACTTCCGCCCACCTCAGTGCCAAACCGTTTATCCCAAAGCCATGATTTTACCAAACAGTCGCAGGCGAAAACAGCATCGTAACTATTGTCGTCTTTTCCACAGTGGGAAAATGACATCAAAGTATTCTACTATTTTGCAACACGAGTTGGTTCTTTTTCTATCTTCTTCATGTTTTCCTACAACAGAATGTTCCTTTTATACAGGTACTCTGACTACATTATGTTCAGGACTTCTGTCATCTGTATGTGCATCTGCTTGTTTTGATGACCTCAGATTTCACTGTGTTATTTGAAAGCCTGAGGTCCTGATGAAAAAGCGATGGTGCACTTATGTCTGTGAGGCTCGCGAGCGCGCGTGTGTGTGTGTGTGTGTGTGTATGTGTGTGTGTGTGTGCGCATCTACCTTAGTCTGAGAGAATGTGTGTCCCTTTGCTATCCTTCACTTTCAAAGGAAATTGCTTGTGCTTCAATCTTCAATTAAAAAAAAGAAAATAAATGGATGAGAAAAAGAAGCCTTATGTGAATAAAACAACCTTGAACTGCAGTTATAGACAGCAGATTCCCATCGACTTCAGGAGCGTCAAACTCTGGTTGGGTCAGGGGCTGGATGTGTTCAAATGAAACCTCCTGAGGCTGGGCTATTTTTGTCAATATCACTCAACACAGATTTAGACACTGCTGGTTGATTTATCATTTGAAATCTCGTAACTTAATGTACTTGTACCAATCAGTGAGCCCTGCATGTAAACACGAACAAATGTAAAGTGATTATAAGAAGAGTAGTGGCCAGGAACTCATCAGAACAAGTCAGATTAAGATAGAAGTTCAGTTGGCCGCTTTGCTTCCCTGAGCTGCTATCTCTTCCTAAGAGCGCACGTATCTTGTGTTTATGTTACATTCAAGTGAAAAGACATGTTTGGCTTCAAACTAGACTCTACTCTATCCTTCTTCTAATCTCTTTTGGTGTCTACCTCCTGACTACATCATGTCGGCCTTCTAAATGATTGGAAACCAATTTAGAGGACAGACGACCTGCGACGCTTTCACAGAACACTCACACCTACACAGCAGGCACGATAAATGCAACATTTGAGCACAGCAGCAACAGCTTCATTCAGCGTCCGCACATGACGCATTTCTGTGGTTTTTTTTGTTTTTTTTAAGAGTGTAGGTTTTTGTCAAACCCCTGAACACAGTCACTGTAGTTTGTGTGAACAAGCGAGTGAATAGCAAAAGCAGAAATAACCTTCTGGTCTCATTGAGGGGGAGAAAAATTTGAGTCATACTTCTGTCTGCATGGATTGCTTCTGTTGTTTCAAAATTTTGTAAGATGGCAAATTGTAAAAAAAAAAAAAAAAAAAAGAAGCAGAGATGACTTCTGTGCAGAAATATGTTCAGTTTAAAAGGGTTTATTTTTGTGTGTAAAGAATATGAGGTTATTTGCCTGGGTGTTTGGGGTTTAAATCTGTATTAACAACAGGCCCCCGCCCAAACACAAAAGAATGCTTCTGAGTGCATGTTAACTTCAGCCTGGAGCCATATGGAGCTCAATGTGTTGTAACCCAGAGAGATAAAACAGACCTCATTGACTTATCAACACTTTTAACAAGTGCGCTCCAGAGAAATCATCAACTCCGTCTCATCCTTACACACACACTTTTCTCGCAACACACACTTGGATTGCGGAAAAACATTTTCAGATTGTTTATGAGGACTGTGTTTTTGAATAATTCAGCATCTTCAATTTGTAAAACAAATTAGCCTCTACTGCATGCTTAACCTCTGTTGTCACAGCTCAGGGTTTTCTTCTCAGTTACAGGTCCTGATCGTGAATATCTCCAGGGCTTTGTATCCTCTTGTGCTCCCCTTGAATAATAGAACCTTGAACTACAGTATTTAACAGCAGATTCCCATTCCAGTCTCGACATGCGGTGCGTTTTTTTCTTCTTCTTCTTTTTTTTTTTTTTGAAGATTAGTCATGCTCTCTGACCTCACGTGACCCTTCACCCTTCATTTGTTTTCTGTTTGTCGTTGCTGTGTGCTTCGTAACAGCTTTTAAACGCATCGAGTTGACATGAGGAGGGAAAAGCATTCAGTCAGTAAAACTAACAGTTTGAAGGTTAAAATACTGTTGGCCAACAAATAATTTGAAACTGAAGAAAAAGCACAGTTGTGTGTTCTGTGGTTGTAGTGAAGGTCTAGTCAGCGCAGCTGGAGGGGGGTTATTCTACAGTACTGGAGATTTAACATAATAGGAGCATAGAGACTTGTGTGTGCATTTCTCTCCCTGCTGCTTTCACATATTCTCTCTGATAAACAAAGGAAAAAAAAGAATAGATCTTTAAAGGCACTCAAACTGTAAAACAGACTCCGTCTTTGACATCACATTCCTAAACCTTACAGTCAAGAAAAAAGCACCTTTCTCTCACCCTATACAGCATTTTGATTAGCATCTGTGTCAGCTTTATGGTAATGTCAGTCATTATGGTGATCATAACTATTGTGATGATGGTGATGTTGATTGTGTTTGTGATTACTCTGCTCATTGACCGCGGCTTGTTCCACTCACGCGATCTCTTGCCGAACAAATCAGTCAGAGTGAAATTTGCAACTGGAGGAGGGAAAGCTGGTACTCATGGGAGATGTAAAGATTAGGACCGGGATTTACTTTACTGGCAGTCTACGCAACGTAATTGAAATAAAGGGGAGATTAAATTTGCCATCACAAATCAAGTGTAACATAAATGTTGAATTATGTTTGATCTGAAGAAATATTTGAATGTAGTCTTTGTGGAAAGGGGAAACTGCAGACATTGTCCCGCTTCCATGCTCGACTCCATAACGTTTTTTTGTTTTTTGTTTTTTTTTAAACATGAATAAAATACGTTAATAATGAATCCTGATAAGACACAGTTCCAGAAATTGTATTGCTGGTGCTGGTGAGCCAGGATGCAACAAACAGCTTCATATTTATTTTTTCTCTTTTCACTTCATCAAGTTTATCATAATATCTCAGTGTGTTGTTTCTGATGAATACTTTACATTTGTAAGCTGGGACATGAGCGTCCTTCTGTCACTGAGGAAACAGTTTGTTCACATTGATTTTTTTTTAATATTTGGCTTGATAATGCTTGAACATGTTTTCAATCCAGAGCTTTTTTTTCTGAAATGTAAGAAGTGACACCAAACATGAGATAATCCCACTGGTCAAATAAAGGAGACAGCTATAACAGAAAGCTGTGAATTGACTCAGTGGGGTCAGTTATGAAGCCGTGTGTGCCTGAAGTGTAATCTAGAAATGATCTAAAATTAGTTGGTGGAAGTTTTCTGCTACCAGACGAAGAAATGCTGTATGGGCAAAAAACCGAGTGTGTTGAATTAAGTAAAGGTGGATTTTATTGCCTATGAATTTAACATTTTATGTAATGAAGTGGAAGACTGTTAACACTTTCAAAAGTAGCATCTAAGACTGTTATCTTCTAAGCAGGTTTGAACCCTTAATGTTCAATTAAACCTTTTATTAAATCGACAGGCAAGAGTTAAACAATGAAGAAAGACAACAGAAAACAAACAGAGTAAATCTTCTGCATAAATGTTTCTCTTGTGTCACACATGAGGCTTTGTGGATTGGGTGTCAGTTGGCTCTAAGGGCATCGCTGCATGAAAACGGCTAAGATACACACACACACAAATGCACACACATGCACACACACACACACACCCACAAGCAGACACACAAACAGGCTTTGAGTGACACCTCTGCACGCTCAGTCCGAGATCTCATTGAACAGCTTTTAGTAGAAAATGGCAAGACGCAAGGGATGCAAGGCAGAAAAGATGACATGATAAATACATGTGTAGTGTTTGTGTCATAAATGGGCTTTCCAAAAGGCAGAGGAAAACAAATGACAGCCCTGAAAATATCTCCCCAGCCATCAACACGATGAAAAACCAACAGTTTGGACAGCATGCATTTGTCCATAGATCTAATATGATCTAGAATCTGCAGATAACCCACCTGACAGTCCTTTCTGCCTGCACGGATGATGTAGATCGTATGGTTTATTGAGAGCAGCTCTTTGAACACGCTGTATTAATGTGTTGTCACCCAGAGAGATAAAACAGACCTCATTGACTTATCAACACTTTTAACAAGTGCACTCCAGAGAAATCACAGCGCTCTCACACTGTTCACTCTATGAGCTTCAACAAAAACAAAACTGCTTTTACAGCAGAGAACTGCAATTATTGCCATCTGTCAGCCTGGTTTGAATAATGTATCATCTGTATGACAAGAAAAGTGTGTGAGGGAACTTCTTTACAGGATTGAACATCTCAACCCAGATATGTAGTTTGAATGCTTAAGCACTGTAAACAACCGTCTCTCATCACTCCTCAGAAGAGACACTTCCTAAAGTGAGTGAATAACAAACAAGCTGCTCTGTCTTCAGTATCTTTAGTATCAGCTGCATGTTTTTAGTTTGATAACACTTATCTCTTAACAACACATCAAACAGAACAGTTTCAATGGAAGCATTGGGGCTGACGACTGTACACTGACCTAATAAGCTGCTGACAGCTCAGATAACAAGAGCAAAAATACTGTGTTTTCCAGTAAGCAGTGGGAGAGCCACAAGTCAATGAGTGACTCGGAAAGAGGAAGAAGAATGTGCTTACTTCTGTTTCCCCCCCCCCAAATGAATGGTACCAGCAGACCCGAGCACATTAAGAGCACAGTGTCACGTTGTAGCAGGCAGAATACAGGGAGGAGGACCCAATTGCAGAAAAAAGGGATTTATTTAACAAAAAGCAGACTCAAAATCAAAAGGCAAAAACACAAAACTTACTCAACACTAAATCCAGAAAGGCAGGGAACAAATGATCAATGACAGAGTACAACTACTCAAGACAATGAACCGACAGAGGACTGAGGAAAACACAGAGGCTAAATAGACATGGGGTAACCAGACACAGGTGAGATCAACGAGACAGGTGAGGAACATCAGGGTAATCACAAAGGCGGGAAACACAAGGAACAAAGAACACAAGAGTCAGAACACTGAGGACATGTACAAAGTAAAACCTGACACTGAAAAGACATGAACTAAAACAAGATATTACAAAATAAAACAGGAAACACTTAAAACAAGACTAGGAAACATTAAACACCAAACTAAGAACCTGAAAACACAAGTAACAGGAAAACAAGCCTACAGACAACATAGAAGGACACAAGGATACAGGGAAACACACTAAGGACTAAAGTAAACCACACTAGGAACATACATGCACAGAACAGGAGGGAAATAATGAAAACTAAAACAAGATTAAATACAGAAACAAAAACAAACCATGACACACAGAGCGTTTCTGTTCACAGTGATCAAATGAACTTTGGGATCAAGCAGTCTGATCCAGGCCCCGAGTGTGAAACCACCCGAAGGATTTACATTGTTGAACCTGATTCTTCAGATCGTGCCTGTCATCAACTGAACGTTATACCTACGTTATACCTGTATCTTTTTTTGGTCATTGATTCATATTTTTATTTACCACAAAAAAAAGATTCAAATTCACGTAATTCAACTCTTTGTGCTGCTCGACCTGAATTAACAATTAGCAATGGGTTTTTTGCATCTATTCAAACAGCAACAGTCTTGGCAATGCCATTGATTTGCATAATAGAGAAAAAACAGTGTGGCAAGCATAGTGTATTGTTTTGCTTGGTTAAAACCGGGACATGTTAGTGTTTTAATCTTTGTGAGGTCTTCGGGCAGAGCTTAAAAATGGGGCCGGTTCTCCGTAGACTAGCATGCATGCCTCAGATGTGGTCAGTCAGGATCCTTTGTGGTTCACTTTGTCTTGTGTAACATCTATGATGATTGAAATATAATAGTTATAGAAATATTCAAACTGATATGATTCACAATGTTTTGTATATCCTTGTTTCACCTCTGAGAGATACTATAAGGCCTCTATCGACCAATGAAAGCAGAGGGAGGGGGCTTCTCTCAGGAGAGCTCATTAAATTTCATTTTGTTTTTGTGGACTCAGAAGAAAGACCTTTTTTGTGTCATTTCAAAAACAATTCAGATAAATGTAATTGTGATGGAACCTCAGATCAACTCCAAAGAGATTGCTGTAATTAAACTGTTCTAATAGAATCTACAGTACTCATTGTATTAAATCACTGTATCAACCCTGTGGAGAGAAAGCTCATGCTTCAGCCAATTGGAAAAGAGATCACTAGGTTTTGAAGGGCCAATCCCCTTGTGAGCTTGTTAGGGACCTGGTGTTGTTTATTTGTTAAGAACCGAGAGAGAGAGAGAGAGAGGGTTGAGATCACAGCACATTAGATCGACAAAAGCGATTTGGAAATGGATAAATTGAGTGTTGTGTAGAGTTTTCATTCTTCACAGAGGAAGCTGATGTATCTGCCTCTGTGTTGCTCTGGTTCAAACTTTGAAAGATTCTGGTCGTTTTAGTTTAAATTGTGTTTTTTTTGGCAGGCCTTAATTTGCATTTACTACTTTACCACTAACAACTTTATTTAATTGCTGAATTTGAATTGCTGTAATCATCTTTTTTTTTTTTTTGGTTTGTTCTGGCAAAGTAGCTTTTTATCAACAACTGAGCAGATACCTGAACCAACATTACACGACAGCCTTCTCTCAGGAGGACCACCCAGGTCTGGGTTACAGATGGGACTTGTGATTAAAAGCAGAAATGTAAATTGTACACCAAGTTTGTGATGCCAATGAATGCTGCAAATGAAAGAGCTTGAATCATTACCTGGAAAAAAATAAACTAAACCAAGATCAACGTTTTCATTTAGAAATGTGGTATTGTCAGTCTGTGCAGCGTAGCTTTAAAAAAACTCCTTATTTATCTTGTACAGGTGGCAGTAAAACCCTTTTTTTAACACTAACTGCTGTGCCCCGTCTCTATGTGCTGCCATCTGGGGGGCAGAAAGCTGCAGGGCTGTATGAGGGATGTAAAGAGGGTTCAACAGCTTACAAAACTTGAAGCCGTTTTTTGGGGGGAAATTCTTGATTTCACATCATTGAACTCGTCGTTTAGCACACTCTACAGACCTATGGGATGACTCCAACACACGCTTACCATGTGGTCTGAAAATAGGCAAATGGCACACACAATACTCAACGCCCAAACTGAAATATTAGGTCACATTGAAGTTCGAGTTTTGAAAGGAAATGGTGAACTTGAGCCTTGAGTTAATGAAGAAAAAGTGTCCGTATTCTTCATCATGAAGTGTGAAAATCATCTCGTGTTCAGGAATGCTTTTGCGTGTTCAGTCTCACATGAAGTCATCTCCCAGCTGTAGCAGCTCTCTTCTGCACCATCTTTTTTATCTGTCGCCGTGTTCTCCTCCCCTCCTCCCTCTCCGTGTCTATCCTGCATTGGCCTTTCCAATCCATTCTCCTCATTTTCCTTCATCAGCACCTTCCCATTTTCCCCTTTGTTTCGCTCTCTGACTCTGTTCCTGACTAAGCCTTTTACACTCCCGCGAGACTGTGAAATTAGCTCATGGCTGCTGTGGGTGGTAGAACCTCATGTATGTGCTGTGTGTGTGTGTGTGTGTGTGTGTGTGTGTGTGTGTGTGTGTGTGTGTGTGGTTTCAGCTAGTACTTTTTACTACTAACTGTGATCAAACATAATGCAGGCTGTTGTTTCTCTCTTGTGTTTGTGAGACGTTCGGTGTAAGAGTGAAGGATGAAAACATTTGTAAGCGCTGCTCTGCTTATTAATGTTTTTCCTGTCCTCAAACTGCAGCTACGCTAAAAATATCTTCTTTTTTTATCAGTGTATGTGTGTGGAAGCTTTTCTTCTGGCTGAGTTGCCTTTCTTGAGGTCAGATCTTGACCCCTGCCCGATGCACTGTTTCCTGATACAAGATACCCCCGAAGGTGATAATTATTATAAATGAGCAGTACTCTCGTACATGCACAGGTTAGATTTTCCTTTTCTTCACACTCAGAGGAATTCATGCAAAAAAGAGTGAGAAAACCTCCCTAATATTTAGCTAGCAAGTTTGTGCTAATGCTGTGTTCAGCTATTCTGCATACAGCATTAGCACAATGATGTGAGCGTAATGGTTAAGTGGACAATAAAGAGTTTATCTGTATGCAGGTTATTCTTTGGGCCTTTTTACCTTTTATTAGACAGGACAGAGCAGAGAGACGGAAGGTGTTTGGAGGACAGACGGTGAGGGACGACGTGATGGCCGAGGTCGGTTTCAAACCCACGGCTGCCGGCCCATTTATGGGGGGCTCGACTTCACTACTAGGTTTGGATTAAGTCAGCGCTCCGTTTTACTTTGGGTAACCTCCAGGAATTACCCACAGTTTTCTCACAACAACAACAACAACAAAAAAAAAGGTTGATTTGTTCTCCCTGTTCAAATCCAGCCAACATAAAAACACTTTGTGAAAAGTTTAGTGTGAGTGCTCGTCTGGGGCCCAGGGTGGATGTTTCCTCTGCATTCATTTGACTTGCATTCAGTTTGACAAAGCCTTAGAGACAGGTGTGTATCAGCACTAAGACACACACACACTTTATGACAGACACTCAGTACAATGTGAGAGCTTCCGCCCACAGGCTTTGTTTGAACTTTCCTCTGGCATTTACTCTGTAAACAGACAACAGAAGAAAAAGAAGACAGAAAATGCCCAGATACAAAGCAAGGGATGAAGAGTTGGGGAAACAAGACGTGAGGAACAAGCTGGGCTCCGTACAGCTGTAACACGCCAAGGACAGAGGAACCTGTAAAGTTACGGAGAGGGATTGAGGTACAGGGGAGAGACGAGCAGGAGAAAAGGATTAAACAGCGCCGAGTAAATGCACTCGGAGTAAAGAGAGGACATTTATCTCTGCATCCTCCTGAGCTCTTCCCTTGTTTCCCCGCTGGAGCAGACAGATAAGAGAGAGCTTGTGTATGATTGGCTCAACACTTGGCCCTTTGCCACAGCCGCACTATCACCGTGGGATACAGACAGGAGCTGAGGGATTGTGTCTGATAGGATGGTATTAGAGAGGAGATAGGACAGTTTTGTACAGAAAGTTAGCCGACTGAATGTAAATCCTTGAATTTGAATTCACTGTGCAGACTTAAACCAGAACAAGAAAAACACAGCGTCTATCGTTAGCCCCATCACACTGTTTTGCATAATTTCCAACTTTTTTTTTTTTTTTACACATTTTCAAAATCTCCTGTTTAGGGGACTTACTGTCTTGCAGAGAGAGAAAAACATAGCAGCCGTGTGAATACATTACGTCTGCTGTGAATCCCCTGCCCTCATTTTTAGTGCTTTTCTCATCTGTGTTTTCATTTATCTCCATTCTGGAGCCTTTTTTTTTTCTCACAGCTCATTAATGCAAATATATGGATTCAATTACAGCCGACGTGTCCTTTTTTTTTTTTGTATCAGCCTAGGTTCCCTCTAATGCAGCAAGTTTAAGATCCAGCCACCAGTTAGAGAACAGAAAAGAGAAACAGAGATTCTCAGCATTAATTTCTCATCCTGTGATTTCTGCTTTTTCTCTCCAAACATCTTTCTTCTCCTCTCTCCCAGAAATGACTCTGTTTTTAGATGTAGTGAGGACAACAGGCGTAGCACAGTTTGTAATTTCACTCAAAAGATATCTTTACTGCTCAACAGTGACAATGAGGCAGCATCTGTCGGCTTCAGAAAGAGACAGTAAGACGGAAACGAAACGGCTGCTGAGTATTTTTTCTGCTTGCAGGAGTAAAAGACGGATGCAGCTTTGTTTTTCACACCCGGTCGAAGGTTATGGAAGCATGGCAGCCACAGGAAAGCGCCGTGTGAGAGCTGAGACTCTTAGCAGCAGCAGTCTATTCATCATCATCTTCTAGCTCATGGCTGCACACTCTCTGGCGGAGCTCACCCCACAGATAAGAAAAATCAAGGACCTGGATTGGAAGTACGCTGGTCTGACAGACCTGCAGTCAAGTAGAGGAGAGAGAAGGAACAGCACTTCCCTATTATTTTTCTCTACAATTCATTTCGCGAGCCGTTCAAACAGCCAGAGGCAGCAGACCTGTAGCTGTGTCAGGCTAATCTAGTGACATGCTTTCTTATCTATTATTTATCACGCTGTGTCCAGCAGCCAGTCTTTCCTCCAGCTTTAGATCTATAGGTTGACCTCGACGTGTCTGTGAGCTGCAGTGAGGCTTATACACAGAAAGGAGGGGATGATCTCACAAACAAACACGACATGAAGTGAGGTGTGTTCAAGAGAAAGTGTAAAATAACAAGCCAACTGTTTCAGACTTTCTATTTCTTCCCTGTCAGTTTCTTTCTGCCGCCACCTTGATCTCACTCTCCTCTGCTTTTTCCCCGTCACTGAGTTTGACTCCAACATGTGGCGCCGATTTTTCACCTGCTTCTTTCCCCTTTGTCCCTGTCGCTTACTGACTCAGTCACTGTTTTAGACAGTCTGTCAGGCAGTTGTCCGTCCTTTGACTGACTCTGTGATGGAGCTCATAATACCCTCTTTAGACATCACTAGTTTTTTGGGCTGTTTTTCTTTTTTTTTCTCTCTGTTCCACACTCGGATCAATTAAATATTTGACTAATCTCATCAAACTGAGAAGATGCAAAAGAAAAAGAGAAGAAATCTAAAGCACATGGAATATACTTCTGCATCGAATCTCCAGTGTACCTTCACCATAGTGGCCTTCACGCTGTCATGAATAAATACCCGTGCGTTGGTGTGTCTGCGTATCTCTGCAATACTCTGCAGACAAACGCTTTCTATACTAGTCATATCGCCACTTTCTGCTTCTGCAACACTCTGCTTGTTTGTGTTTACAGGAAACTATGGCGACTGAAGCTGAGCGTGTTATGTTTGAGTTGGAGATGATAAATCTTGAGCAGCTGTTGAGCGTACCGCAATTATTGCAAAGAAGAAAAGAGAAGAGAGGGAATGTCGGAATGCCGTGTGCTGTGACGCAGACAATCAGGCTTTAAGGGTCCGAAGATAGAAAGATAATTGGGAGAACGGACTCAGTTTCACTTCAGTTTTTCCCTCATTAACATGAAAAGAAAGGACCGAATGTAGAGGATGTACATTTTTGATGCTTGGCGGTGAGCCAAGATTGTTCAGTTGAGGGATGTTTTCAGCGAGGGGAAGAGAAGATGAATGAGGGAGGATATGAAAATAGAAAGCCGAGAGGAGCAGGGGGGAGGAAGTAAGCAGAGACGGGAAAGAAGTCTTCTCCGTTTGCTTAAATAGAGTTTCTCTTCAGAAGGCATGGAGCGTAGTAAAACAATTTGTTTTAAGCCTGATTCTGTGCGTTAGAGCAACGGTGAGTGAGGATGGCTTCAGCTAACTGTCAATATGAGCTCCTGCAGCCTCAAACAAAGAAGAACATCTCATGTGAACAATATGTACCTGTGTGCTAGTGTGCTGCTTCATTTTACAGCACCACATGTAATATTCAGTGTAAGCTGTGTGTTCATATGAATGAGATGCTGCCTGTCAGTCTTCAGGCTGTAGACAAGATGTTGGTTAGACACCACACAGATTTCAGATTACCGACAGGAGAGCAGACTTCCATATCTGTTCTTCCTCTCCCCTCATTTCCTCCTTACTCTCGAGCCTCACCCCTGTACATGTCCTCTCTTCCTGTAGAAACGTAATCTTGTCTGAATGTATGCCTGTTAAATCCTCAATCGATGCTGCATCTGTCTTTGCCTCACTGTATTTGTCTATCATCTATTGTATCTGTCAGCTATGGACACATTTGAGTATCTTACTTGTGAATATGTTGCGATGATTCGGTAAATTGCCACGGATGGCCTGTAGAACATGTCACGTTACATTTAGTGAATAGAGCCATCCAATGCAATCAAATGAATGTACTACAGCAAAACATCAGTCTTCTTTTTAGCAAATCAGTAATAATAAAGTGAATGTCCCGCTGCTCCAAATAAAAAAAAATACCTGAAAGAAAAATACTCAACCCTGTGCTCCATGAAATTGATTTCAACTTTCCCCATCTCCATTAAATCCCACACTACACACTGCTGATAAAGAGAACAAAAAAAAATCCACAATTCTTTTGTGTCCAATTGATTCACTGCAATTCCTCCACTTTAAAAAATACAAAGTGTTTCAAAGCCTCAGAAGAAATGCAATTTGATGATCTATAATAGAGTCACAGAAGCGACACAGCAGTTTCACGTCCTTACTTTGACTGTTTCACTAAACTATTTTGTTAGGATGTGTTGTCAGTGTTTGAAGCCTGAATGACTTCCACATTAACGCATGCAGCCATCTTGTTGGTGACGGTCTCTGCTGACCGAGATAAACTCAACTTCTCTCCTCTCACTGTTGTTTGATGCGAGCATGATCAGTTTGACTCTGCAGCAGCAGTAATAGCACCGCTGACAAGATGAGTTTATACCCGGCCAGTTAAAGCTAACCCGCATGACCTCACATTAAAATTGCCTTGATCTCCTGTCACAACATTATTAGCTTGTAATGCCCTGAAGCGCATTAGCAACCCTGATCCAAGTAATTTGTCTATATGAAATGACTCTATGAAAAAGTCTAATCATCTATACAGTGTATCCTCTCATAGGGTTCATGTGAAGTCCTTTCAAAAGCAAATATGTTTGACATGAAATGTACAACTTGTGGTCAGAGAAACTCTTGTTGGATTTCTTCAAATTAATTTCAGCTGAGGTGTTGATAAAGTTTTGTAGATGCTTGTTCTTGTTTTGTTTTATGTTTAAGATGAACCGCTAACATCACAAATAAAACCAATTCAGTGTAGTTAAATCATTAGGTTCTTATCCTACCTATTAGGTTTCCTCTGACGACTTGCTCATAGAAGTGTATCGTTTCTCTTCCAGTTGTGTGTGCATGTAGCCTTTCTAAGACAAGAGATAGGGTTTCCACTATGGCCGCACTCAGCATTCCTCCATGCGTGTGACTCTGATACTCCACCGTGTTTATTGCTCTGATCGCTAAAGCTCATATATCAGCTTCAAAAGGCGATACCGATCAGATCCCAGAGCAGTGCTTGTCTACGAGCAGGATGCAGCGTTAAGAGGAGAGCAGAGTCATGGGAGGAAGACAGAAACAAGAAGGAAAAGAAGATGAGGAGAATGATTTTGAGACTATGGAGTAAAGCTGAGGGAGGTAGGGAATTTGGCAAGTATCCAGGCGGATGAATATAATGCTGAAAGTACAGAGTAAATCTTTAATGCTGTTTAGTTTCCACAGAGAAGCCCGATTTGCATTCTCATCCCCTGATTATGATATCGTCAGTCAGCACTTTGGGCACTGCTTTGCCTATTTTATTCTCAATAAGAGTATATTTGTGCAAACCAACTTGAGAGTCAAAGCGTGTGCATACACACACACTTTGATTTGAGGTTAGTTCTGCTGACAGGAGCTAATCGGGCTGAGGGCGTCCTCACTTTGTTTTGTCTCTCAATCAATTCCAGTCCTTCTTTACGTTTTCCTGTCACACACTTCCTCAGGGATCAGCTATCAGATGAGATCCCAAGCAATTCACTTTAAACTGGAGAGGTGGAAAAAAATGAGCTGACCTGCTGGAGCCCTGAGAGACACAAAGACTGTGAAGAGGTCATCTCAGAAATAAAGGACTTCGAGAGCCTGTCCTCACAAGTAGAATGAAAGCCCGGGTTCATTCCCAGCAAATGTGTCAGTTCTTTACTGATTTGGTTTGAAGAAAGGAGAAGAACTTAAGCTGCAGCTGACTATAGTATGTACTCTTGACAAGTAGTCGTCACGGTCAACAAGTTATTGCACCTTCGTGATTCTGATTTGAATAACTTCATACAATTTTCAGGGGGAAACCATTCTCCTTGATTTAATACCAATGGACAGTTTGCGTTAACTATTTGACTAAATGGGTTGTATCATCATTACAAGCTTAACATCAGTAGTTTCTGTGAATCATATCTGGGAGATGGCTGGTCCCTTTTGTCTCACTCAGTTGGCTGTGGCATAGCTTATAGTGGCTAACACACCAACTAGAGTAGAATGATGTGATCTATCATGGTAACATATCAAAAATATAATAAAAGAGCTTAATTTAATCAGCACAGTAAAGCCAGTACAATAAAGATAGGAAATATGTGTGGCTGTAAATATCATGAAGCAGGACTACCAGTATTCATTTATACACAAATCACTGTGGTGATAGGCGGGCAGAACATAGAATGTCGAACATGGTTCTGACATGCTATCAGCCACAGAAGATGCTGCTGTACTTAGATTGCCATGTCCTAAACTATAGGCACATTTCACTGTAAAACTGGCATGCCGGGAAACAACACTGGCATGCCGGGTCCCCCAATATGGCATGACACATGTTTTTTATCTTGTTGCCACTTGTCATGAGCAGATATTGATCCAGATTGAGATATGAAAAGCTGTGTATCCCTGTTTATCACTATAAATTGTTTTAATTATATATCCACATTCTGAGCATCATCATCTTGTTATGATACTTTTTGTTTTGTTGATTTACTGCTAGCTAACTCAATGACTGGACGACTTTCCTCAGATTGAGCAATATGTTTATAAAGCTATGATACTACAACATGTGTGTTAGTCGGCAAAACATAAAGCATTGAGTTTTATGTTTACCACAGCAGAACTCAGATTTCTGACTGAGGGTTTGACCTTGACACAACAATCTCGAGTCCACAAGGAGCACAACACAGCCAGATTTGCTGATTTGTAGTTTTCACCAGCTTGTTTTCATCCTTTTTCTATTATGTTTCTGCCCCTTCTCTTCCTCAGGGGAGACTGTCTGAACACCACAGCCTAGTTTCACTTGATTGTTCAGCTGCTAAACAGCAACGTCTAAGGGATTTAATCACTGCGACATGGAGGTGTTTGAACGCAAACATGCAGTCAATTAACCATAATTAAAATGGAGGCGCTGCTAAATAAACTGCAACATGTACAATTTCCTAATAAAGGAATCTCATTTTTACTGACAGATGTTGTGCTACATTTAGAACAGATTCTAATTAAAGCCTTAAAAACAAATTAAATAAAGATGAAAAGTTTGAAGTTGCCAACCACTGTTTGTAATTTTAAATGGTCACGCTCGAAACACTTCCTCTGCTGTGAAAGTCCCTTACCTGCTAAAAAATTCTAGCGCCACCTCCATGAAAGACGTTACGATTATAACGACTCAGTTTTATCTCCCTGTAATCACTTTAAAGAGTTTGAATGACATTGGGGCAGTGTCGCAGAGAGCAGCTAATGCTTGTGAAATGAGCGCACTAAAATATTAATGGAGGTCCTAGGCAAGGAAAGGTCATCCCTGAGACTTAGAGGGAATAATAAGAGGTCTAGTTGTAATCGCTGTGAAGCTACAGTAAAACTAGCTGGTAAAATCTTTGACTGTTCACATCAGCCTGCAGCACCTCAGTTGCAGTCCTCTGCTTGACAGAGAAAATGCTGGAAACAGCTAAAATCTGATGCCAACAGATGAAACACTTGCTCTTGTACGCACACACAACATGCTTGTAGCTGCAGGTCAAAATAGAATAAGCTGAAAACACCAACATGTCACACATTGACCAGATGGTACATGAATCAACAAGTGTGTTTATTCTACAGGATTTAGTTAGCTGAAGAGCGTCAGGACGTTCCTTCAAGTCTCTGTGGGTAATGGAAACACAAACACAACATTAATGCATCCTAAAATTCTTCATCACTGATTTGCCATTGAAGGCTTTAAAGCTTTACTAAACCTCTACGAGTTAATACTGAAGTGGTGATATTGATAAAATCGAAAACAGAAAATCTCTGCTGCCTGCCTAAGTTTTTGTTTGTCTACTATAGGCCTGAACAGCGAACCCACCAGATTGCATGAATTCATTTACAGTCAGCGGCTAAGTCGATATAAAAAGTGTTTAAACAGTTCGGCCCTTGGATATCAAAAAAAGACTGTCCTTCATTTTCTATTGGTGGAATACCAAGATGATAGTAGTAGTAGAAAATTCTGCATTTGTATCCTGTCTGTTGTCCATCTTGCATTTTTAATTTACGATTTATAGAGTAACAGATGCTCACATGCCTAACAACATTTTATAAAATAAAATAATTTAGTACGTTTTATTTTGGAAAGTCATGACATAGATAAAGAAAAAACATCTTGTCCCCTGCAAACCACATTTTAAAGACTAAAGACAGGACATTCCTACATTTCTAATCCTGCCTTCCTCACGACCTCTCTGCCTCACCGTCTTTTTTAATCCATCGTCGTTTATTCCTCCTCACTCTGCCTCCTCTTTAAGCCTGTACAATTTGTCCAAGATGTGTTTCAAATTACATGCCTCATCAAAGAAGGCTTTCTCATAAGGCTGTGTGAGTGTGTTTGTCTGAGTCCTTTGCTATTCCACCACTCTCTGAATCAGATTCCTATTAAACAAGTCTCTGCAGCTGAGCTCGGTGTTCAGAATGAGTAACAGAGGGTTGTAATGGATCTGACAGGCAAAGCATACTGTGCTGACCTTTCTCTCTCTCCCTCTCTCTCCCTCTCTCCCATCTCCTCCTCTGCCCTGCAATCGTTTAAAGGAAGCAGAGGTAAGTAAATGCATTGTTTTTGTAATTTGATAATACGTAATATATATATATATGTATTTCAGTAACTCCATGATAGCGTCCAGAATTGTAGCATTTTTATTTTTTCCCCCAGCCCTTGCTTTTAGGTATTGCAGAACTGGACAGGTGCTTCTGATTTAAATGCAGCAGGTTTAGCTGCTGGTCGGACGTAATGTGGTGTTATTTTTGCAAAAGGCGCTGTAGTTGTTTGATAGGTTTTCTAGCCTGAAGCAAGTCTTGTAATTCCAATCAAAGTCTTTGAAGTATAATAAAGTTCAACCTTCTGTAATGCAAACTTGTGATTAGTTTGCATGTCTGACAAACTGGAGGTGAATTCAGGGACGCTCAGAGTACATGGCCAAAAGTATGAGGACACCTGCATGAGTCAACTGATCTTATATAATCTCATTACAAAACCATGGGCTGCTTTAACCATGTCCAGTCATCTGAAGGCTTTATATGACACTTTGCCCATTTTCAGCCCAAATAGATTTAGAGAGGTTTTAGGGTGGAGTGCACAGGTGGAGGAGCTATGAAAAGTACTGGACGGCAAGGTCGTGCAGTGATTTATAGGTGAGGAGGATGTTTTTGTATGTCATGTGAGACATGAACAGGAGCCAGTGAAGGCTTGTATTTAGCCTTCACTGGCTCCTGTTAGCAGGCACAGTATGGGCTGAGATCATTCAGGCCAGTTGGTTGAGGAAGTTCAAACTGTTTCCCCTTTTTAAATTCCATACTTTCTATGACCTTGCTCAAGATCTCATCTGGAACATTTACGATACCAAGACAGCTTTCATATCAACCTGGCCCCTATTATACTTTTTTTTATAAGTTTGACTCTTCCTCCTCCCCCTACTGTTCATCAGAGGTGTGACATGGCCTAAACTCTGGCACTTTCCACAGCCCAGCAGCTGTTGTTGGTGACTGGATGAGGTGGTTGAGGTCAGAATGCTGGTAAAACAGCAGTCCATGATGGACGATGTTGTCCATCCTCTTCGCATGCCTCAATCAGACTCTGTGGGTTTGGCATGTTCAGATGTGTTACAGACACTGAACTGGACTGACCTACCATGGATGTAAGTTGATTCCCTGTGGTTTACATGTAGGCCTGGCCCTCTCTGTCACATCAGCAGAAGCCTCTGACACACATGGTAAAAGCACATGCACCAAAAAGCTGTTGCATTTATTCAAGGTTAGCTAGTGTAAAATGGCCTGATGGGATTGGTCACATGATAGCTGCATAATTATAGTGTCTTTACATTTTTCAAAAGGGGGAGCTGTATATGAGGTGTTTAATTGCATGATATGAGTTAATAAAAGGATAATTAAGTATAAGTACATTGATTCAAATTTGAACTGAGATTTGTCTGAATGGAGTAATGTCCTACTTTGCACTTTCACAGCCATAAAGGATTCATTATAATAGGCACAAAGTAAAAAAGATGGACATAGAAGAAGAGAGAAAAGAAGTGAGGACCTCAGGGAGAAGCTAATTAGGCTTCATTTCTCCACTTCAAACTCTTAAGCTGGCTCAAGTGTCGGCAGTTGTCATTTATGGAACAAGGACTAAATGAGTAGGTCAACTGTCCATTTTCTAGGCTCTTCCATACACCTGGAATATGTTACCTCTCTCTCCCTCCCCCGCTCCACTTCGCTCTTTTATTCAATAATAAGGGAGGCAGAGATCTTGCTTTCAGACCCAGCAGGTTTTCTCTGTCCAGTTCACAAAGTGTCACTGACATGGGCTCACTCCCCGCTGACACACATATGGTTCGCTGCAGGCTCTATTTTAGATGCAGACACCACCACCACCACCACTGTGTGTGTCCTTGTGAGTGTGTGCGCATGTTAGTGTGTTAGTGCTGCTATATCACCTTTAAAGAAAACAATTCAGATGGCTACATGAGCTAAGCTTATTTGAAAACAATTTATTCCAGTTTATAATAAACCTACGCCAACCCCTATTTTTAAATCATTTATTAGCACAAAAATATGCACATATTTCAGAAGTCTGAATGTATATCCATAAATAACAATAATTAGAATGTTTTTTTAAAAAGCAATGCTTTTTTTGCTCAGTAAAGTCGGCGTGCATACATTTCACCGGTTGGAATGAGTCATGGATATAATGGCCAGGCTTTAATATCTATTTGATTCATTCAGGTGGTGCCCAAATTAGCTATTAGCTACCTTCAGATCAATTAGTGGGGGCAAAAAGGTTTTCAATTTATTTTTAATTCGGGAGAAACAATTTAGAACCACAGGTAATCTCTACAGGGGCGTGTCTAGTCCTAACTCAGGAACTGACTAATGCAGGGCTGGCATGGAAACTGTGCGTGTGCAGAATTAAATGTATTTGCCCTCTCTGCCTCCACTAATTCTAGCTTCTCTAACTAACACAACAGCAACATGTCTGTCCAGTGTCACTCTATAGAATACTTGCCACCTCCTGCACACTGCCTATTAAACAATACATTTAGGAGCAACTTTTTGGTACCTAAGTATTTCCAGTTAGTCTGACAGTCACAGTTTAGAACATTATTATTCTGTACTGTAATATTATCTCAACACAAGACTGAGCAACTGGGTTTGGGCTAACTGGCAAACGTCAATTGTTAATAGCACCACATGTTGTTATTATGTTATTCAACAATTAAAGCACATCTCATATTTTTTGTGTCGTGTTGTCGGAACAATTATTGGATCAATGCAATTGAACAGAATCTTTGACTTTCGGGTGCTCTGCTGCTGCACTGAAAACACAACGCCTTCCACTTCTGTCTACATTATTATAGACAATCTTTCATTACGCTGTATGCATGTTAACAATAGTGTTAAAGCTGTGGCTCTTTATGTAATGTTTTTTTAATTGCTCTGCAGAAGAGACTTCTGGGCAGGGAATCCTCTCTGAATGAAAGTGTGTTTGACTTTAAAAATCCAACTCTCTTCTCAAATAAGCTGAGCTGAGACAAGCCAATTATTTTCTGTTTAATAATTTATTTGCTATGGGGCTTCTTCCTCAGTGACTGTTGACCATTCTCCTTGTGAACAATAAGCTTTTGTGCTCTCCTTTCAAACATTTACATTTGTTACGCAGCATCAGTTGAAATTAAAACCAACTCTTCCTCTGCCATGTTTTTCTGAGCGGTTTTTTTCTCAACTTCTTTTGTGCAAAATAGTTCATATTTACCTCAACATGAAATATTCATTGTCTATCAGAATATACTTTTTTGTGCTACAACCTGTGCCTTCCCTTACCCTGTGGTGTGTATTCTGTAAGATTTTCTTAACTTATTACCTGTGTCTCATAATAAATTCCCGATCGAGCATGAACCTCTCCCTGTACTCGGTGATTTTTTACACGACAGGTTTTTTTTTTCCTTTTACAAAGCACATGTATAAAAGAACAAAGGTAGAGAAGAATAAAGCCATGTTTTAGTATTTGGGCTGTGCCCTGTCAGCTCTCCTAAATAATGCAATCATTATGTGCTCAGTGTGAAGTAATTTTTTCATAACCCAGTTTCTTGTGATGTGTTTCCATTCAGGATGACTACTTCAAAAGCTGGGCTCCTGCCAAGTCTCTAGACCAAGGTGAGTCCTGCTGTTTGTCTGTCAATCTCTTTAGAGCTGATAGAAAAGTAGAATACTTTTTTGAGCACCGAGAGAATGTGTCTGCAGCATGAAGTCATGTAACTCACCCTGTGTTAAATGCTTGGTGACATACTGCTTGATGTTAAGGAGAGGAAGACATATTTTTTCAGGTTTGATCACGATGTCATCAATTATAACAGACATTTACAGAAACCTAAATCTCAAAACAAAAGTATTAAAGGAGGTTGAATTGTGGCAGTAATGATGCAGATTTTCTGAGATTCCTTTATCAACAGATCCTTCTGCAATCTTACACAGATAAAAATAATTGTTTTACTCATTTACTTTGGGGAGACATGGTGGGAAACACCACTCGAGAGGTTCTTCCTTAAAAAGTCTTATTCTCTCCAATTCAACTTGAAACAACATTTAAAATGAATTTGAGGACTTCTTATTAATATAAAGCTTAGATGTCATCCATGTCTACAAAAACCTCTTGTCTTGTATTATAAATCAATATTAGCACCAACATGAGTGTTTCTATTGTAAAGGCTTATTCCCTTTAACTACCAAGATAGAGGTGGGTGAAGCCTCTGTTTCTTTTCACTGACAAGTTTCAAAATCTCTTCTTCCTCAACACAAATGTTGGACCTGGTACTGTCAAAAAACGATCATACAAACTCATTTGGACAAAATGTAATGCTGTATTTACAACAGTAGCGAGTTGAAATTGCAGCACAATGCTTTAGAAGCAATATAATAAGAACTGAAAGTGTTGAGGCCATAGAGGAGGTGACACCTATCCTCTCAACATTGATTTTAAGCTGAGAGATAAAAAAAAAATCAACCTTTTCCCAGGCAGGCTTTAGTGTTTCTGTTTAGAGTTTCCTATGTCTGTATGACTTTCAGATTGCCATACCTCAATGTAACAAAGCTTAAATCAGTACCTATTTGTATTTTAGAAAACATGTGTCCTCCTTTACTCTCATACTTCTATTAGCACAGTTTATTTCCTGGACATTAAAAGGACTTAAAGTCCAATTATCTCTGCAAACATAGGAGTGTTCGTGTGTCTTTATCCAAGGCCTAATGCTCTACCTTTTCACAGTAAAGTACTTATGGACGTGGCAGCAACGTCAAGTCTATTTTATCAATCACAGTCAAGTGTGTAATGCTCTTAGAACTGTGTAACTCTTGACTAAACCCAATTATTACAAACATCGGCTTACTTTCACTAACAGTGAAGTCTCACAGTCTCGCTTACATGGGTAGACATACACACACACACATTTTAGGGGGCTGACTGGACTGCAGCACACATACTTAAAATCTGTCTAACACAGACTATGTTCTGCTGTGTGTTGCCTTGCTTTTGCATATTTAGCACAGTAACTGTAACTCTGCAGGGAAAGACTTGCTGAGCAGGTTTATCTGGGCCAGCTCCTCGTGGATACTGAGCCCTAATGAGAACAGCCTCGCCTCAGTGTAGTTTCTCTCATTTCTCAGAGAGAGCTAAAGAGCAGAAAGTAAACAGAGATTCATTCGCCTCAACAAAGACTATATAGAGCAGATGTAACGCAGGATCCAGCAGTCTAGCTGGCACTGTGGCTGTGTTTGCAGGTCAAACCTTTAGGAGCATCCAGCTGGAGTGCATCCTTCAACTGTACTCCTTCCTTTCACTTTCAACAAGGGCAGAGAGCTAGCAGAAAGAGCTTCACTGTTGAGCATCTATAGAGAGAGAGATGGACACATACTGCTCTGGCTTGGTTTAACACAAAAACTCAAATTGTTATGTTTTGGAAGTTACTGAATCAGCGGACACTGCTTAACTGTTCCTGTCCAACTAGACCTTTCATGTATGAACTTTCTGTACATAGTCATTTTTTTTGTGTGTTTTTTATTTAAGAGGGAATTAATGGTTTCATAGTTCCAGGTGAATGTAAAACGTCATGCACTGTGCATTAAAGAGCTTACAGTGACACAAACCATGTTTAAAAAAAAAGAAAGAATTTTCGAATGTTAAGATAAGATAAGATAATCCTTTATTCATCTTGCGAGCGGAGACATTTACAGTGTTACAGCAGCAAAGCAGGATGGCAGAAGAAAATCACACAGTGCAAAAAAATTTAAATAGATAAAAATATAAGTGTAGAAAAAAAAACATGCTAGTAAGTAAAGAAATGTGCATCAATTAAAGAGCTATTAAAAAACATGCCTCAGAAAGGAACAGTTGTAAAGTTGTGGAGGAACAGTTGTAAAACTCAAATAGAAAAGCCAAACGTTTTTTGGAGATGACACTCAAAACTTCTTATCACATAATTATAGATGTTTAAAAGGTGAAGCAAAGATTAACAATGAAGGTGTTAGAAATATATAATGTTGAAATCCTTTTTGTTGGGGGGTGGAGGGCAGTATAGCTTGTTCCTTCAGGGGAGGCTCACTTTCCCACAATTTGAAAACCTCTCTTCTATAAATTATCTTTATGCCCTTTCACTGCCCAAGCCCCTCTGCTCGTACCGTACATGTGAGTCACTGCAACATTTGGAAAGGTCATAATGAGGTAGCCCTGTTTTCAGAAAGTGACATCTGTGCATGTCTCCAGAGAGACATTCAGTGTAGTTGAAGCAAAGAGCAGCTTCGTGCCAACTGGAGTCTTTATGAGACGGCATCAAATATTTTTCACAATCTTCCTTTTTGCCAAAACCTTTGTGCTGCAGCAATGCTCATCGGCTGCAATCTGACTGCTCCCCTGCTGCAAAGCTGCTAACATCACAATGCATCCCCCCCCACACACGCAAACAGCACTCAGCGGAGTATCAGACAGCACAACAATTACACAGCAAATAATAATGGAAATCAATCAGACAATCTGGAGTGCTTTGGGAACATTTGCTGTTTTCATGTGCCTGAATTGCTCCTAGTGGGTCCCACGTTTGCCTAGCTGGTACCATAAAATGATGCTTTTCGTTTGCTTCCCCTTTTAACCACAGCTGCTGTCAACACGTAAGACCTACACATCCAATAAGGAGCATGTGCAGAGAAAATTCCTGTCCCTTTCCCAAATCAGTACATTCAGGGAAGTGTGCAATAAAGTCAACTAAATGATGTGTCATCCTTTAGCTGGTCAGACTAATTATTGATAATGTTATTAATGTAGTTCAAAAATGGTGGTTTCGTGTTTCATCTAAGCTGTAAAGCAACCACCTGCCAAGACCAGCTCCTTGTTCTGCTGCTGTAATGTAAACAAGCACTGTGGACAGATGGCTCATCTCTTAGGAGCTTTAGACTGCCTCGTCAATTATTATCCCTATCTTGGATACCGATAGGTAAGCCCATCAATCAAACATTTGGATTTTTTTAATTGGATGAAACTTCCAGCACAACGTGACTCACTGTTAAACAGGACGACGTTGAAACATTTGTAGACGTAAGAAACACGATTTTGCTTTTGATGGTGTTGTAAATCGGAGACGACTGTGTAGGATAGAACGTGGAGAAAGCCGAGTTATAATCTCAGAAAATCTGATCCGTTTGGGGGTCAATACAACTCAATGCAAAGTGTCATCAGTCACCACTTGCTGATCTCACTTTGACTAATGAATCCTTGTTCGCCCTTGGAGACTAATCAGCAGCAGGAAGGTTGAAGCAGGAAAAATCCAGTCCCTTGATGAATCACTTTTCCGTTAATGCCTCCCATCCCCCACCAACACTTCGAAGCATCTAATGAAAGAAATCGTTGAGATCACAAATGACTTGTTGGTGATACAGAACAGCATGCGATCAAATCCACCGGTGGTAAATGTGTTTTCAGGCGTCTTGGGGCTTAATGAGGTCCAGACGTTATCGTGGAGCTGTTTTTGTAAACATGTATTTGAATCAAACTAATCCTGCTAAATTTTCAGAAACAGAATCGGCTGCAGTCTGGATGACGTCCAGTTGGCTGCTTTGTTTCACGGAAATAACATCTGCTCTGCTCATGAGTACTCTGATATTATCACCATCTTAGTATTGTGCTGTTGGTTTTGTTTTGCACGTAGTCGACGGTTTCTGGGTGACTCTTGTTTTCATTTTTTTTGACAGCAGGACAAATATTATTATTATATTATTTGTGATTGCAGCAGGGACTTCTTTATGCAAGCAAACTGATTTTCAACACTGTTTCTTCTGTCAGATATTTGTAACCATATTAAGCTCTGCTTTGTTCGGCTATGAATGACTTTCCCGAGACCAAATAATGTTCAACAGCATATAACAGCCTGATTTTTCATTAAGGTTATGCATATTAGATGCTGAGAGTATTGAATTAGTTTTTTGTTTGGTCTGTTTTAAACCAATAGATGTTCCATTTGCATTTCACTGCAGCCGTGATAATTGTCTTTGAATGAAAAGATGGATTTGTTTGGAGATTGGAAAATGAATGAATTTGGTTTTTATGTTACTTTATGTAAACTCCACCACCCAATACCACTGTAGAGTCTGTGTGATAGTAAAGCAGTTTATTCCAATACCAGCAGAGCAGGATGCACACCAATAACCGTTTGACTCAAACATTCTCAAAGCTTTAAAACTTAGTTTTTTGGGGGTATATTGGATTGTTGCAACATTGACATTTATTCTGGGCATCAATAAACACATTTAGAAAGCTTGAAGAAGTTACCGTTTTTTTTTTTTTTTTAAATGTTGGTGCAGGTGAAGTTTTATGACATTTTTCACTAACAGGCACTTTACTAAACTAACTGAATCTTTTATAAAGCAGTGCCTGCCCCTTAATATATTCATAGAGAATTATAGTGTACCCCGCAACTGTGCTTTATGTGTGTGTCACCTTCAGTGCAGTGCTCGGCTTCTCTATCTGCTATTTTCTTTGAGCATTACCCTCAATTCTCTCATGGGTTTCACTTTTTCTTCATTATTCCAGGCCAACCCTCTCTCACTAGACTGTTCCCTTCACACGACTGTGTCTGTTCATTGTTCCTCTACAGTTTGTTTTTTATCGTTTCTGATGGATTGAGTTCATTAGATGGAAGTTACATAACAAAGAACAATTGGTGACTGTGATCAACACGCCACAATGACGTAAACTCACAGACGTGCACGTCCGACCAAAATCCTGTGAGAATCAGTTGATTGTTGTTTTTCATTAATATTGTTAAAAAAAAAACAACTTTTGGTTATTATTATCATCACAACCCCCTGTGTAGCTGTTGGCTCCTTTTGTTTCTTTCTTTCTTTCATCAGCGTCTCTTGCCCTACATGAAATCTAAAGTGGAGGGATGCACTAATATTTCCCTTGAACTTCGTGATGGTAGATCCATGCTTTTTTACATTAGGGATCATTTCTGCAAGAGTCTTATTTACAACTGGATCAGCTGATCAAAAATGTGTTTTCAACAGGTCCATTTTATTTTTTTTATTCATATCCAGGTCCAGCAGGCTCTATGGTGGCCTTTATTTTTGTCAGTGAAATAAATATTTTAGATTTTGTACGATGAGAGAAAAAAAGAATTAAAATGTCAGATTTGGAACTGATTAATACATAATATGGACTGCTTATGAGAGGGGTAAACCGTTTTATATTTCAGTGTTTGTGGCTAGTCATTAAACTCTTTGAAACAGTGTAACCTCCTGAGATGTGAAACACAAACTTTAATCTGTATTCCAAACACACAGAGAAATGGCATTGAACTGACTTCTTGAAATTACACGTCATACTCAAATGTCACACCATCGCTTCTCTCAATTTTCCATGAGAACTTTTTTCTTTTTTTTTCACAGCCAGGTCAATGAACCTGTTACCATGGTGACAGTTCATTGACCTGGCTGTTTGCTGGTCAGGCATTGGTTAACCTTTTAGTCCCTCTGTACATGTCGTGCTTAATGTGGAGTATTAAAACTGTGTGAGGAGGTAGCTGTGTTTGGGTGACACTGGCCTGTGTCCCAGACAGCCCAGCTTTCCCTGTGGGTGTCACTGAACAGGCATCTGCTGTACTCAGACTCATATGTTCCTGGCACACAGTGGCCAGAGATGACCTAGTACCAGTTAGAGAGAAGTTATATCATGTAGAAAAGTTTGATCACAGAGAGCTGAGGATCAAGGCCTTAGCATTTTAATTTGGCATTTCTTTTATAAAATCATGAGATGTGGTTTGTACATTGGGCTTCATCTGACATACTTTTAGACTAAATTAAATCCTCTGGAAATCTTGTAATTAGACACTTAAGAATTGTTGGTCAAATTAATTCAAACTTCCTGTGTAAAGGTTACATAATGTACTCATTTTCAACAAGCTTAAATAAGTCTCAGAGCTCCCCAAAACATGTTTGTCATATTTCGTGTTAAACATCCACTCTGATCCTGTGTTTTTGCATGCCATTAAAACCCTCTATTTTTTTTAGGTTGTTTCAGTCACTATAGCTTTAAATGTGAGTGGGCTGTGTCTGACCACACCCACATTGAGGTGGATGCGTCTCTGGCTCACCGTATATGCACGATGCCCGACTCAGAGGGCACAACAACAACCTAGCTGGGGGAGGGGTTACTGCCATTTGTGACGTCACAAAGAGACAACAAATGTCTGAACACACGTTTTCTGAAAAGCGAAGCAGGTGAAAGAGGCAAAGGATGGACTTTTCTCATAAATGACGTAAGAAATGGGATGGGAGTATTGTAGACAGGCTGGGGACCTATTAGTGTTAGAAAACCATGATAAAGTGTACTGAGTCATTTGAAACCACACTTTCTAAAGACTTGCCGTTTTTTTCTGTGGAGGTCTTGGAACTAGTGTAAACTTTCTACTTCCCCTTGAAGTAGAAAGTAGAAAGAACATGTATTGCCCAGTAGATTAGCATATGAAAACATATGCTTTTTTAGACACAGCAGAAAGTTTAAATTATATAAAAACGATTACTGTGAATTAAAAAAGCTAACTGAAACTCACACAAACATGCTACGTGGATTTCAGGCATATAAAGAAAATAAACCCCAATTACACAAGTAAACACACACACAGGTGGTAATGAATGATACCTGCTGCCTGCTGGGATGTAGATGAATAAAATACACACAATGACAGTCGGGCTATTGTTAATTTAATGAGCAGATGGAGCTAATCATTTCAGCAGTATAGCAGTACAATTTCTATCAATAAAATGGTGTGGAAGAAGATGAACTGAGGAATCGTGTTCAAGGGAAAAAGGTTCAATGTTTTCAGATGGAATAACAGTGTGCAGAGTGAATGGTGACTGCACGACACCTTCAGGAAAAAAAAGCCGAGCCAAAACAAAGCTGTGAATCAATGGACTGCAGTGGGCAATCAGTGCTGAACATGCTGTTTTCAACTTCTTTTCTCATAATCCCTGCTGCCTAAATGACTTGTTAAAGTCCTCCCTGTGTGGAAATCTTTTTACAAACGTGTCTGAAGTAACATCTGCCGCTTACGTTGTGTTTGGGTCGGATTACAGTGAATTAGGAGAGGGAAAACTATAAATAAAATGGCCAACACTGTAAGTCAAAAAGAAAAATGGTTTGCTTCAATATGATCAACAGTTTACACCTACACTGTCAGCCATTCGTGGTGCTATGTTCAGTTCATCTCTGCCTTGAAATGACTCCTATATTGTTAGATTTATGGCGACCAAAGACTTTTGGGAAATGATATGTTTAGGGCTGTTAAAAACAAAATATTAAATAAACAATAAAATAAGGCACGTTAACTGATGTTTTATCATTATCTGAGCACACAGAGTAAATGTTTTTATAGAGGTTTGATTTTTATAGTTAGCTTTAACTTTTTTATTCAGTCTCATCAATCAAGTTCATCCCTACTCCTTCTTCTACCTGCATGGCATCATCTTTAGATTGTTGACCTAAGTTCACCTAACTTTTTAGAGATCTAGACCATTAAAGAGTGTGTGTGATGAAATTGAATCAATCATTCTCGATTTGTAAAGCGCCAAATCAATGTTATCTCAAGACACTTCACAAACGAGCAGCTAAAAGGCTCCATAAGGACTTTGTGTTATGATTAGTTTGCTGAACTACTGTTTTTAAACTTTAGGTTAAAGTTGATCTTCATGAAGAGAAAACGATTATCCTCAGTTTTTCTCGTTTAATAAAATTTCATTAGAAAAATGTTTTTATCTAATATTGTGAAGGCAGAATCCAATAACTTGAGATGTTTGTCCATCATAACCAAAAAGATATGACTACACCGACCCACGTCCCTGTGTTAGTCTGTTTTCCTGTATGCAATACCGCACTGTAAGCCCCAAACACACACACACACACACACACGCACACACACACACACACACACACACGCACACACACACACACACACACACACACTCTCCCCACTTATGAATGACTGCAGGAGTCTGGAGTAAGCACTGCTGCCTGGTAGTCATTAAAAACAAGCCATGTCCTGACATTTACTTTTATTTTTCTCATTTACAAAAAACAATCTCAAACACTCGTTCACAGTCGCTGAAGTTCAGTGTTGACTTTGATAGAACAACTGCACGTTCTGTCATTTACATCATTTTGAAAACTAACTTCAGATTTATGACTGAGCTGTGATACAGCGCAAACAAAGTGCTTCTTTAGCCTCGCAAACACTTGGCCACAACCATGCGTCCTCTGGGTCATGTCTGTCTTCGTCAATGTTTGGGTTTTATATGAAAACGGTTTCTTTTGCATTATTATCTGTTCAGTCCCATCTGTACTGGCTGGAGAGTTGCCCTGAAAAGGCCTTAAAGCTCCTTGGCAGAAGATAACAGCTGTACTGTCAGCCTGACCGATGTTGGAATCAGGCTGTTTCATTCTGGTTTCTTGTGTATGGGTATGCCCAACAGATTTCTGAGGCTGTGATTGCAATGTATTATCCAGAGAGAGAAGTCAAAGGGAGGATTACAAATGGCCGCCAGTGCCTGGTTATCACTGCTGGTCCAGAGGAGCAGAGCAGAGTCAAACTGGCATCAGGACACCACCAGAGGACACAATACAGACAGTCAGAGAGAAGAAAATACAAGTTAAGTTCATAATTTGGATTTCAGGTATTTACTTCTCCTGTCCATCGGCCTAATTAGATTACACTGTGAATAACTGGTTGCTATAGGAACAGATATTGTCATGCACTCTGGTTTGGCAGAAGCAGCCACAAACAAAGCCTCAAAAATCTGGAGCTTCCAAATTGCCAATCAGCCTGATTAGACGTGACATTGTGTTTTCCCAGCAGAGTGCTCGTCGTTGTTATATATTTCATCAGCTATTTCTCTAACTCACTGAGCCTGGGTCTCTCTGAAGATATGTTGTCTGTCTGCTTCCATTTCTCATCGGCCCATCTTTAATCTCCTTTAACTCTGTCGCCGCTCCTTAATACATTCTCGTATAACCATCTTTGATCTGCGCCTGCAGCAGCTAAAAGAATCTGAAAGAGAGAAGCTGATAAGAGAGGAGACAGATAGGACGACAAACAACAGTGAGCACCTCAGGTTTGTGCATTAAATGGAGTGTGAGCTGGAGCACGGACAAATATCTCATTTCGGTGTAATGTGCTAAGGTCTTGTCGCTGGCTCTCCGGGCTGTTCTTTAAACATTGTTTACCGCTCTGATTTTAATGGCTTGTTGGCCACATCATAAAAAGTGACTCAATATCCAAGACCCCTTAGCTCAACTCTTATCTTGTTCCTTCAGAGGGGCGAGTGCTCGCAGCGTCTTAGCACTGAAATGGGACTTTCAGTTGAAACCCACACATGCAGTACATACTACAGTGATTGAAGCCTGCAGTAAATGACCATGTGCACACACACACACACACACACACACACACAGTCAGTAATCAATGATACCTGTAGACTGATGAGTTGCACAGGGGCAGAATACAGACAACCACAATGAAGGGATTGTTAGTTTAATTAGCAGATGAAGCTAAATATATCAGCGAAGCAGGTACATTTCTTGTTCGCAGGAAATAGAATATATAGTTTGGAAAGAGAAGAAATGAGGAGTAAACAGTTGTCAGGAAAGGGTTAATGTCTGCAGACGGTGCCACAGTGAGACGAGTGAATTGTGACTGCCCTGCACCTCAAGTTTAGAAAAGCAAAGCCAGAACCCAAGAGCAGGCTTGAAGCAAAATGAAGCTGTGAATCAATGGACTGCAGTGTGCAGACGGTGCTGAACACGCTGTTTTCAAGGGGAGATGCACACAACAGTAGATCGCACGGGATACGGATTCTGCCCTGTTTGTGTTTCGCAGCAAATAAAGTCTACTAAAATTGTCTAAATTTAAGAAAAATACCTCTTTTAGGATGTGAACAAACAGCTTGCTGTCATAGCAGGAGGCCTCAGAGTAAATGCCAGTAGGTGAAAGTGTCATCGGAGAGTCTTAAAGGAGGCAGACGGAGATTCAAAGATAAACAAGACACAATGCCCCCAGAGAGCACTTTCACTTCATCGCCCGCAGAGAGGATCATTTAAAGATAAGAAAATCTTTCAATAATAACAAGAAGAAAGGTTTGGCATAGAGAAGAGGCTGGAAGAATAATGAATAGAGGACATATTGAAAAACTACAAAGTTGGGCTAACTTTCACTTCTGCTTTTTCTTGGTCGTCAGTATACACAGTCGACAGTCAGTCCTTTAACAGAAGCTTTATTCCCAAATAAACACAGGAGATGGATGAGTTGAGGGTTAATCATCTCAGGGTGTTAATGTCACAGGCTACAGACAGATGTGACATACTTGCTTAGTGTTTGGCTGCTGTGCTCGCTCCCTCAGGTTCTGTCTCACCTCCATACAGGATGTTGTTCTGCAGTGTGTTTGTTAGACCGAGGACGGATCATTGTTTATGTATCTAGATGAATGGGGCATTACTCAGCTCCCCCTTGGCTGAGTCTACTTGTTCATGTGTGGTATATTGACGCTGCCATGATTATTCCTTTCAAATGCAAAAAGATATTGTTGTATTGCATCACCTCCAAGCCTGCGTTTGGATTTTAGAAGCAATCAGGGAAACAATAGCCTGAGCTTGTATCAACACATTTTTGACTGTGGATTTGATTAGAAAAATGCTTTTAAATGCTAAAAACAAATGATTTTACTGTTATAAGGACAAAATAATGAATATTTTATTCAATTGTGTGATGTTTAGAAAAAAAAACTCTCATATTGTAGGTAGTTCCAGGAGTCTCTTAGCTAAGCTAAGCATAAGACAGGATGCAAAGGATGCTGGCCAAATGTTTTCCTAACTAAAAAAAACCCAACACATCTGCTCTAAAGCATTTTTAAACACGGTAGTCTCTTGTTTGAGCATCAGTAAAGCAGTAGAACCTGACCTACAACTTGAAGCTTCAGGGTATCCATGGCATGTTTAAGCTAGCTATTCGTTGACAACCAAGGCTTAGATAATGGTGAGATGCCATTAGCTTATCTGTTGCATCAACATTTTTACGTTTGTCTTTAATTGATGATGTGCAGGTGTCAGCGAAGAACTTCCTGGTGTATAACCTTCCCAGAGTTTTCATGTTCTCCAGGCACACAAAGTTTCCATGTTCTCCAGGCACACAAAGTTTCCATGTGTTCTTGTATATAATGACAACGAGTCTATCATCATCATCATCATCTTCACTCTGATATCCTCCCACAGGCTAAAATCATTCTCGTCAGAACTATTGGTGACTCTGAATTACCAGTAGGTGTGAGTGTGTTTAATGAATGTTCGTCTCTGTACGTCAGCCTTTACTGATAATTGGTGACTAGTCCATAGTGTACCTCGTATCTCACCCAGTGAGAACTGGGATGGACTCCAGCACCTTGCGACCTTAAACCTGAGAAACAGTACAGATTATGAATGGATGGATGTTATGAAACAAACTTGTGTACTGACATTTCTAAAGGTAGTGTTAAAATACTTTTTTTTTTTTTTTTTAAGGTTTATTTTTGGCCTTTATGCCTTTATTGATAGTGAAGGACAGTGGATAGAGTCGGAAACGGGGAGAGGGAGTGGGGAGAGACATGCGGGAGATGGGCCGCAGGTCGGACGCGAACCCGGGCCGCCCGCATGAGGACTGAGCCTCAATACATGGGATCGCGCGCACTGCCGCTGCGCCACCGGCGACCCCGGTGTTAAAAAACTTTTGAACTGTTTTGAGTGCTTGGTGTCTTGATGCTGAGCTAATCTCTCGTGCTTATGATTCCAGCTCCTCAAATTCATAGAATTAACAATGGTTTGTTGTCTTCTATTCAAATGCAACTAACAATATGTCTTGTGTTGTTGAATTATCACTTTTATCAAGAAATCAAGCAACTGCTCTCATTTTAGAGTGTGCTGTGTTCTTCTTTTTCAGAGCATGGGGCTGAACCTGACAGAGTTGGAGACCTGGGAATTAAAGCTCACTCCAGCTCGGTTAAAAAGTTGACACAGGAAGGTGAGTTCAATTGGTCACAATTGGAGGTTCTGTGGATTTCCCCCACAATATTTTGGACACCTCACATTCATTTTCCTTTGTATGTAGAAATGTTGGAAAGGAAGAGAAACATGAATCTCTAAGCTTGATGTCTGCTCATAAAACTTAAAGTTCACACGGATGTACTACTTTCCATTGAACTACAACTTTCAAGAGGCAGATGTTGTTTATGTATTTCCACACCCAGCACATGATGCACAATCAAGTTACCAAGACAGTCAATGAGGGCTTTAGAGCAGGGCTACAGATTGCTGCATGAATGATAACAGATTTGACAAATGGAAAACTAATTGGGGAACCAATTGGTAAATCCGATGCAATTTGAAATTTGACTGCCGCGCACATTGTGTTCTGTTTGTTGTGTAATGACTAAACCAATTACATGTGTTCTGATGTTTTTCAATTAGAGAAAGCTGCATGGTAACATTCAGTAAATCACTGTGTCAAAGCCTGAAAATCCTGACAGAGACACAGCCATCTTATGTAATTTTAAAATTTAGCAGAAATCGTTTGAGTCTTTTCTGTGTTGATGTTGGGATTGGTGGTGATGGCTTTGTTCTTTGTAGTTAATTATTTTAGATATAACTAATTTTATAGTATATATAATTTATCATTTTATATTTCATTGTTTTTGCCTCCATACTGTATATCACTTCCTTCTTTAAAGAGTCTTAAGTCAACACGTTCCAGTGATCGTGTGAAGCTTGATGTACTGCAGGCAAACCCTTTTTTTTAATTCATTGTTAGTGCACATGTATTCTTTGTTGTTTTACCAACGACATCGTCGAAAATGAGTGCGTGCCCTCAATGATTTTGGAGGTTAAAATAAATGTTGAATAAATGAATCATATTATGTATATTTAGAAAGCTGTAAATTAAAACACGTTTTCTGTCAGAAAGCAAAACTTTTCTTTGCTCTGAGGAAAAGTTATCATGAGCTGTGAAAGCAAATCTCAGCAGCCCAAGAAGTGTGAGGGAGTCACTGGTGTTGACTCGTGATATATAACATGGGCACACACTCAGTTTCCCATTTAAAAGCAAAATAAATAACTTTGAATGTAAGTTACAGTATGTGCTGTCTCCCTCTCCATTCTTCTCCAGTCTCTCTGTGTTGAGAGTGACTGTGTGGTGTCATGGCCTCGCTGGGGGCACAGTGTGTTCAATTCAGCACACAGGCTTCACAGAAAGCAGAGACTTTAAAGTGATTGTGACACAGTGAACAGAAAAGGTTCTTTTCAAGTGCGTAAAAAAACTATAAAGGATGATCTTATAAAAGTGGAGCATTATTTTGACATGTCAGGTGCTGTGGAATGAAAACAATAAAGTGGTGAATATGAGTGGATAATGACGGGGGAGGAGGGTAGATGAAGAAGAGGACATACAGGGTCCTGATCCTCTTCTATTTGTTTATGCTCAAACACACCCTTCAGCTTCAGATTAATGAGCGCTTCTGTCTTGTACAGGGTAAAAATATGTAATTAACTCTGACACTGAAGGTGAGGCATGAGGCCAGGTCTGTCATCCTCTGTGTGTGCATGTGGTTGTGTGTTTTCTGAAGATGTGTGTGTGTGTGTGTGAATGTTGAAGAAAAAGAATAGCTCATGGTGTGTCAAAAGGAAACAGAAGCTGGAGAAATCAACTTGTAAATCTTGTGTGTGGTCTTTCATTGTGACCTGAAATAGAGTAAAAGGTCAAACTGACACAAACTTCATGTCTGGCAGCAGCATGGTCTGATAAGAGGAGAGTGAACCTTTTTTTTTTTTTTTAAAGCTGAAGAGGGGAGACCACTTGACACAGAACAAGGTCAAAAATGATCTTGATTGACTAAAAAGATCCTGATTTATTTCACCTGAAAACCATTCACTTTTATTTTCTTACTGAAGCATCAGGAAATATTTTGGAATTAATAAATCACAAAAACACAAACCTGTGTTGATTTCCACTGTTGATCGTTTTCTGATAAACTATACTTAGACAGCAGAAGGCAGGTGTTACACTGACAGGGTGTTTGGTC
>NC_136699.1:11668671-11707231 GCF_947650265.1 Symphodus melops | reverse complement strand
ATATCGACCGTGTCTTTAGTCTGCAGCGGGAGTTGGTTCAGATCAACATATGTTAAAAGTTGATAAATGCAGGTGTCTATTGTTTCTGGTTGTCGGTATTGCAGGCATACTGTGCGCTGACACAAGAATGGGATCAGCTACTATGTGTGACTCCCTGGTTGATTAAGCACCGTTAAAGCAGCATGTGAACAGTGTTTGATCAGGTCAGAATAGTTGATGTTCACAGCAGACACCAGCTGTGACTCAAACACATCCCATTAGTCCCTTAATGGAGACAAGGCCATTCTTGTTTTACGATGTTAGCGGCCACATGCTAATGTCTGGTACATAATTCTTTGATCTATACACTCGTTGTCTGTCTCAATTAACTTGGGATTTTAAGTGAATTTTGATTGCGTCACTGTGGTGAATACATGTGCTCTCTGTTTGTGGTTTAAAACTGTGATCATCTTTGATCGCACTTTGCAAGCCTCATCAATTTTTTTTTTATTATTATGAAGGCTTTTATCTTCTTTTATTCGTAACTGCCACAGTCTTTGTGATCTTGTCTGTACGATCCCAATCCAGTCATACTAATGAAAGTAACTACTTATCTTAGGTTCAGCGGCAGAGTTAACATAACAGTAGACTACAGCCATTCCTGACTACAATTCCATATTTACATATTATTCCTACGAGAATATTGCCTATTAGCACAATTTAAACAATGCCCCTATTTCGCCCCTAAACACATGCTTAACGCTTCTTTGGACTCTTTTTGGCCACCCTTAATCGACTTGGACCACTTAAAGTCTCTCCACAAATCCCTCCACACTGAGATCCCACCTCCCAATCCTTTAATATATCCATCCTGGATGGGTCCTTGCTTGTGAAAACCATGCATCTCTCTTTTACTGCTACTGTGTCTTTTTCATCCCTGGCTCCTATTCTCTCCCCCCCCCCCCCTTTTTCTTATGGCTGTCAAATGAAAGTGGGTTTGTGCTGTTAGCCTAGTGTGAAATGGCACAATGCTCAGAGTCAATGAGCTGCTTTGATCTTTGTCACCCTGGACACCAGCCAGCTGTGTCTGGCTGCCACAGCGATAATGTCACTGTGGAGATTGATTTGGAAGTAGATGAGGTCGACACTCAGAGAGAATAGTCCTCATTAAGCAGCTCACACTGCGGAAAACTCAACATTTACTTCATACCTTTTACAATTCTTCCTCTCACTCTCTGCTACAACTCGTTATTTTTCTGTCTGCTAGTTAGTAGAAGGTACAAGTGGGGGACCAAATGACCTGTGTGATATTTTGTTGCAATAACATTGTGCATATTCTCTTGTGCTGCATATTTCCACTGACTTTTTGCAGCTCAATGATTCAGTTTAGCCCCGATCTCTTTCTGTAGGTCCAGATGCCACCAAGAATCCGTGTCTGAAGGTGCGATGCCCTCCTCATAAAGTGTGTGTTAGCCATGACTACCAGACAGCCATATGCACCAATCACAAACAGCCATCTCACAGGTAAGAATGGGACATCATAATCTCTGGTTTGTTGACATTGACTTTACTTAACAGCAGCTGTGGCTCATCATGTTGAGTAGGCTGTCTCCACATATTCATCCTCATAGTCAAGCTGTTATCTTGTGTGGTAGCTGCTGCCATAGGTGTGTATCTGAGTGTATGAAATTTGTCATGGTCAGACGACCTTTTTGTCTGTTTTGTCGGTCACTCTGTCAGATTCGAGATCACAGAGTCCCACATTTGTGGGATTTTATCGACAGTGATGCAGCACTAGAGGGAATCTCTGGATGTCTCACGATTGGAATTCGATTCTTAAGGTCAAGATTTGATTCAGAATCTAATTTAGATTTCAAAACAATTTTGGATGTATGAGTCAAAGTCTGTTTTTTGAGTTAATACATGATTCAGGATCTACTTCAGTCATCAGTGAGACTGGCTGAATTTCTTGCTGCTCAATTTTGTATTCTACTGAGTGAAACAGCTAGCCTCAGCACTTAGCAGGGAATTAATGATTAGCCCAAAAAAAAGATTTTTGGAAAACATGAATCTATTTCAAATCACACAAGATAAGAATCTCAATTTTTACATAAAGATGTTTCCCCACTTCTACTGACTACACCTTGGTACCTAACCTGTCATCACAACTGACTGATGACAGTAGAAGCAACCGGGACGAGACTAGAAACAATTTTTTTTATAATGATGGTTAAAAACATATAAAGTGAGACGTGAAAGAGTTTAAAAAGGAGGAAAAAATAGTATTTCAGAATCAGTTTAACTTACAAAAGAACTTAAGAAAACTTCTTCTCCCTTTTTAAATCAAGACATATTACACCCAGCTGAAAATCAAAGCAAAGTGTTATGATTTAGCAGCATGTACGAATCAAATCTGCTTCAGTGACAGATATACCAACAAGTATTCTCAACTCATTTTAATTCAAATATGTTTGCTCTTTTGATTTTGTCAGCACCCAATTTGTTTGTGTTGTCAACCTTGTGATGTTGCCAATTTTAAGGTTTTTCAATTTTTCAGTTGAAGAAGCATTTCCCCCCAAAAGACTTCAGAATGTATTTTGCCTGTCTTGGCTTTAATTGATTTCCTCCAGTCATTAGCTCCTGAGATACTTGCTTTGAAGTATTGTTATTAGTTCCAGGTCCTATTGCTGCATAATTTAATAAACGATTCACTTGAAATTTGTATTTGCCATAAAGTATCACTCACAGACGCTTTGGACCGTGATATCATTTTATCTTCAAGTTAATTCAGTTACAGAAATTAGCATAACAGAGATGAAGTGCCCTTCAGAGGTCAAATTCAGACTTTGCTCTCAAGATATGTGCAAAAAGTTGTTGAGAAATAAACTTTGTTGAAGCGTGTGCATTGCACAGTATATCAATGTTCATCATTCTCATTCACTCCTGAATTGAAATCATAGGTCCTGTTTTCTCCCTCTAAATATGTATCCTGCATGCATGCAATAAATTCCCTGGCAAAAGCAAACCTGGTCCTTTAAATCATACTAATAACTTCTGCACATGTTTTTGCCTCCACTGGATTTATGCAGATTTCTTAACAACAAAGGAGGAGAATTGATAGGGGGTAGATTCACGGAAACATTTAAAGCAGGTTTCATTGTGCTAGCATATTTGTCCAACCTGCTAGCATTGTTCTATATATCAGTGTGGTTTACATACTGTATGTATGTGCTCGAGGTACTGGTTGAAGCTTTGTTTTTTTAAAACCACTTTTCCAGGACTTATTTTCTGCTCGGTTGTATACAACTCAATGTAGCTGTTTTAACAAGCACACGGTTACACAGAAAAACATATATCCTCTTTCTACCTCTGGAATTGTACTTTAAAATCAATGCTGTTAATTTTCTCGGAAACAAAAAGCACTGAAACTGCATTGTGCATTACTAAAGTTCCTTCTTGGATGAATGGTGCTAAATTGCCACTGCAACATTGTAGATAGAAGGAGAAAAAGAAGTAATGAATAATATAATATGTCAATATAATTTGAGTTAAGGTGGCTGTTTAACTTTCTAGAGTATTACAGCATATCTTTCATTAGAGATGTTTGTCAAAAAAAAAACAGTTAAGAGAGAGTCCTTGTACCTTTTCAGTTTTTATTTACCAAAGTCCTCTTGCCATTTTTTTAAAAAAGGAAATCATATATTTACAGTATATTCTCTTTAATGAAATTAAAACATTTAATACTCTTTATGTGTTTATTTATTTACATAACCAGAAACAGCGGTCCCCTCTTGGCAGGTGTAAACGTATGGTCCACTGTTTTTTAAGGCAGAAATGTATGTTTTATGACTATATTTCAATACCATATTGAGCAGGCTGAATATTTGCACACACACACAAAAAAATGCAGATTTGTACCCCAGTCACAGGTTTGTGGGGTTTTGGCAACATCCCAGTTGCCAAAACCAGTTATCCTCAAGCTTCTCACTGATTGTGTGGCTCTCTGCTTGATGGGCCGGAGGTGAAAGATGTTCAGTAAAAGCACTTAAAGAATTGTAGTGACATTTGGATCAAATGTAATTACACTTAATGTTGAAGAGGCTGAAAAGACCAATCAGGCTTCTCTCCTCTTCTCTTGACCCTGACCCTCTGTCTCTTTCAGTGTGAAACCCAGGAAAGGCAGTGCAAGCCATAAGCACAGGGCTGAAGCTGGCACTCATGGGAAATGTAGGCTCTGCTCAGCACTCCAGTCAAGTCCTGTGTGTGCATCTGACGGCCACACCTATTCCTCCAAGGTGAGAGATGCCTTTTCCATGGAGCTCTCCTCGATTTAACGCTCTTCTTTCAACCCTTCTCCCTACGCTCTATGACTAAGTCGCTCTTTCTTTTCCTGTGACCTGTCTACATTCAGCAGTTACTTAGTTTGTGTGCAGCTATGCAAGCACGAGCAGGTTTGACAGCTTTTAGAGCTGCTTTGATGTATAATGTAATAATAATAATAATAATAATAATGTTGTGTTGCTTGTATTTTAAGTAATGTCTTACTTTTGTTTTTTCTCATGATGGATGATTTTTTTTATTCCAATCCCTTTTCACATTTTCACTTGTCCGCTTCGTCTGCTATACAGATTTCACTCGATGTACAAATGTTTGAGAAAAGGGTCGGGGGGTCGGGGGTCTTTCAGGCAGCTTCAAATTATTTCTGGACGATGCACTTCCACCTCCATATTCTCATATTGATGTTTCTTATTTCTAGCCTCTTTAATGTTTGCCTCACCTCATTCTCAGCTACATTTAATTACTCAAAGTCATAACGTCATGATAAAGGAGAAAGGAAAAGCACGATCTTTGTGTCGAGTCAAGGGGAAATGAGCAAGGGGAGTCAAGGAAATGGCTAAATGGTAAATGGACTTGCGCTTTTCTAGTCTTCTGACCACTCACAGACCTTTTTACACTGCAGGTCAGGTTTACCAAGTGTCACATTAACCCACTGACAACACATTCACACGCTGATGTTTTACTAATCTCATTCAAACAATGAGGACACAGCAGCAGGAGAAATTTGGGGTTGAGTGTCTTGCCCAAGGACCCCCCGGACAAGTGGTTGAAGGAGCTGGGTGATCGAACCCTTGACCTTTCAGTCGAAAAATGGCCGACTGAGCCACAGTCGCAGTCCGTCCTTGGTTTTATAGAGTGCTTATTGTCATACACATCCATATTCATATTATTCCCATATTTTTAATTGTCAAGGAAGCACGATTTAATACAAGTCATATAATGAGACAATATCCTCTGGGTTCTGCATGAGTATCTAGTGCTGAGAGAAAGGAACTTTCAGGACACTTGACCTCTGTTGTCAATTGCTCAGTGTTATTTGTTAATTGCAGTGTTACAGTCAGGAGCGTTCCTTTAACTGACCCTCACACTCTTAAGAGTGTCTGAGGAGACAGAATCAATAAAAGCAAACCTTTGAGAGGAAAAGTACAAATGCAGTCATGTTGTCTTTGCGGTCGATAGTTTGTTTGTCCAATACATAAACGAGGCTTTTTAGCTTTGCTCGGCTGGAAATAACTGAACTGCCACGTATTTGGCGATTGTGTTGCCTAAACTTTAAATACAGCGTTAAGCTTTCAACCGAGAAATATGAAACAACCTTAGATTCTGATTTAAAAGTCATCGTGTCAGGGGAGGTCAGGGCATAGATTTTCTTAATAACTTAAAACCTACGTCGCTGCCTAAAGCTGGGCTGTGGAGGGAAACGTGTAAAATGAGGAACAAAAGGAGGGAAATTCAGGAGATGGGAACCCTCTGCGGTAATTTAAGTGGAGGGGTTCAGTTAGCTGGTGGAGTGATGGGTCCCAGTGGCCCAACTTAAACTCTGCTCACCAGTGAGCTGCTGGTCCTGAGCTTATTCATGTTTTATTATTACATTACATGCCTCCCTCATCGTAACCGCACACGCACTCAAACACACACACTCAATATCCTATTAAGAGGGCAGAGCTCTTATCTCCTGAGAGGCCTCAGCCCACTAAGTTAAGTCCATTACTTTCCTTCTCTTAAATCATCCTTTCTCTCTTTCCTCTCCTCCCCTATCCTCTATTCTCCTCTCCCACCCTGTCCTCTCCTCTATTTTTACTCCACCGAGTCAGGTGTTAAAACACTGTTTCATCAAAACCACATTAACCCCTGGAGAGAGACAAACATAAAGATTCATGGGGCCTCTCTGTGTGCTGACAGTGACTGGAGGAGGTCATCCATAGCCTGGGCCTTCTCTCTCTCTCTCTCTCTCTCTCTCTCTCTCTCTCTCTCTCTCTCTCTGTCTCTCTCCTCCTCCTCGCTGGCTCTGGTCCTCTCTCCATCTCCCTCTGCAGACAGCTAATTTAATATGTCAGGCACAGGACAGAGCACTGTTCCTTTGTCAACAAATTTCATTAAGCAACATTAGCAGCACTTTCACAGAGGTGACAGGGAGGAAACGATGGATCATTTGAACATGGGAAATGAAAGTGCTGACAGGATAAAGCTAATCCTGTGTATGGCATAATATGTGCATACTGGAGATGTTTATGCACAGTCATGATCCTGCCCTGACAAAACTCTGTCTTTGACTCACAAACACAGTTTACATAATTCATTTCAGTTTTCATTATTCTTCTTGGTGGGATCTTGTAATTGGATATTTTCCTCCAAACATTTTCTTACCCGTCACTTACCTGAAATGAGATATACAGTTAAATTACATTCTGAAGTCGTCCATCTTGCTTTTGCATCGCATTAGGTTTGTACTTCAGTGACTAATACAATGTCAGTCGGCATCTCTGCGTCTAATGGCATGTCTAGATGGATTCCTAATGGACGTGTCTGTTCATCGAAGATAAATGACCAATCCTGTCTCAGCAAATTTTCTCCTTAATCAGCCCGACAAAGGAAGTTCATATTAAAGTTTAGAATAAAGTCTGCAGAAGACATGACTCTTCCTAATCTGTGCTGTAGTTTTATGTAAATGGCATTACAGTGATTTAATGTAGCACTTTAATAAAGTGAAACTGACTTATAGTAAAACGACTGAAATCTGTGCAGCAGACTTTAATATTCCTTCAGTTTTTTTTTTAAGAGATTCAATGCAAAGGCTCATGCCTTGTAAATTGTGGTCCATCTTCTAGTTTGGTGATGTCAGATATGAAATAAACAATGGCTGTATTTTCATCTGGAATGCTCCTCCTGCTTTCCCCTTTTTCCAAAAATGATTTTAATTTTCTACTTTTTGTTCTATAAATGTGTCTCCAAGCCCAGGCCGGGACGGCCCTGATGACGTTGATTGATTAGTTCGCTTTCTCTCTTCTATAGAGTGCACCTCCACAGCACCTGAGGTCATTACAGAACTGAAGCTAACCGTGATGACTGAACAGATCTTAAAATGTATATTCAGTTGTGTCCCTCTTTTTCTCGTGTTTTTCACAGTGCAAGTTGGAGTTTCAGAGCTGCCTGTCTGGAAAGTCCATCTCTATAAAATGTGATGGACTGTGTCCCTGTTTGCCCGGTCAGGAGCTCAGCAAAGCATCACACAGGACTGATAATACTGGTGAGTACTGAGTGTCATAGACTAAAAAAAAAACATTTAATGCTAGCTAACCTTCTCACTAATCATCTGTATGACTACACACACACACACACACACACACACACACACACACACACACACACACAAACGTCCCTCTTCTCCCTTTTCCTGACAATCTGTGTAGATGTAAACAGGAAGAGGAGTGGATTATAAAGTACAGGTGGAAAGGCAGGATAGTATTACAACAGGGTGGATGTGCACACAGAGAGAAGGTTATCTATATTTTAGACATTTTCAGGTTCACAGGATTGCGTCAGGAACACACTATAAAGACTACACACACACAAACACACACAGGCACTTTCACAGGTAATCCCTCAAGTTCTCCAGTGATTCACAGTCTTTCCATTCCTTTTCCTGTCACACCTCCCCTTACTCAAGTTATTTCCTGCCTCTCCCCTCCTTTCCCATCAACCCCCCCCTCCCCGCCTGTTTTCTGACAGCTTCAGGGAGCAGTGACGGAGTGAGTGTGTGTGTCTTATTGTTTGTCATGAAAATAGGATTTCAGTAGATGGATGGAGAGATTTTGAAGGAGGAATGCAATCTCCAGGAAAGCGACACAAAAAAAAGGATGGATTGTACAGACTTCTTCTCTTTCAGATGTGGGAGGGGTCTAAATTTGACGAGATGTGTTTATATATGTTTTGAAGCTGTCTCTCTGTTTAATGGAAACATTTGACCCCTATTACCCTACACCACACAAAACACAGTCCTCACAGGTCTCCGCTCATCGCTTCGTGATTATTAAGCATTTAGAAGAATCCGAAGTTCATCATACAAATTCAACACAATAGAAAAGTGTCTGCTAATTAAACACAGCTCTCTTTTTTTTATCTGTGACTCTCCTTCATTAGTTTCTGGTGGAATGATGGAGGGAACAGACAGTGATGCTGTAACAAAGAAGTCCTGTACCAACTTGAATATTGTCTTGTTAATTCCTTCCATCTATAGAAGATAATCCAATAGAGTAAATATGTGTTTGAATTGCCGGAAGCCTGGCACTGTCGCTGAACTTATGGAAAGAGTTGGATGAAAAAGAAGCAAGATCTGTTGGCAGATCTTGGCCAGAGTCTCTGTACAGCCTTAGTTTCTCAAACTTTAAAACGTCAAATTTGTTCCTGTTATTGATTTTTAAAAAAAACAGTTTTTCTCTGGCTCTTTCTTCTTGTAATGAATGCCAGTGTGTTCCTGAGTACAGCCTGTCCTCAGACCAGCAGTGAGCAATGGCAGGTCCAAATGCTTGTGCTTTCAGAGGTAGCAGGTACTGTATGAGTGACGATGGTGTTTGTCGACTCCCAACCTGATAGAATCTGTCATCAGATCAGCAACACAAAATGGTAAACAGATGGATGTGGCAGTAAGTGAGAAAAACACTGTGTGGAGTCAGGTTGTGCTCCTATGGTAACAGCAAAAGATTGTGTGATCACTCATCTGTTACTGATAGCTGCAAGTTCATGCAATGTTTTGAACCTACTAGCTAATATCTTTTTCCACCCAACACCTGTGCCTGCAACTGTGGCTCTCAAAGCAGCATATTCTACAACAGCTGAAAGATCCAAAAGCATTCAATGTAAGTGTACAAACTTGATTATTTTATAAATATAAGGTACAGATATTTATTAATATTTTCAGTTATTCTAATTAATCATAATAGCCGTTTTGAAACTGTCCCATAACTTCATGCAATATTATCTTAAACCTCCTATAATCCTATGCAACAGGATAAGAAAGGGCTTTAAACGACGGTATTAAGAAGTGTGTGTGTGTAGGTGTGTGTGTGTACGTGTGTGTGTGTACGCGTGTGTATTTGAATGTACGTGTGTGAGTCCATCTGTGTGTGGGAGGACACACGAGGTAAGTGTCATGGTGAGTTGACATCAGGAGAAAATAAGCCAGACAGGCAGCAGTAACAGAATTAAAGTAGCCGTGAGCTTTAATATAAGAGTTTCAATAAAGAATTAGAAATTATACACAATAGGAGCTTAGACATCAATATATTTCATACTTTATCATCACTGCAGAGGTAATTGCTTTGCTGAGGCCACTGAGCTCGCTGATAGTTTCATGAGTATTCACCCTCTTTTCAGTGAATCAACTGTTCAGTTATTTCACAGTGGTTAAAAAGATAGAAACAATATTTATTATTTTATTACTTGTCGATCCACTCATACTTAATACAAACTCAAACTTTGAATGTTGTTGATCCCTGCCCTACCTATAACCAGTTATGTCGTCGCGGGTCATTAGCCTGATTGGAAACACCTGTTTTGACTTTACTGCGTTTAAAACCATCATCTCCTGCTGTCACGCTTTCTTTCTCATCAGAGTGGCCAATTTTCAGATTTCAGATGCTTCATAACCATATTTAATTCTGCCCAGTGAGTGCTCTGACCTTCTTAAAATTAAAACGTGAAGCATTGCACTGTGAGATTGTTTGCAATAAGTATGGTGGACATGCCAATGCTTTATTAGCGTAATATGATCACATTAATAATATGATGATTAAATTGAATAGCTTTTTACGGAGAGTGTATTCTAATCCTGATTGCATTATGTCACTCTATCCTGCAAGAATTGCCATTCAGATAATGTAAAAGTAAATAAATTAGAAAAGTCTAGATATATAAATGTAGATATATAGTTCATGAAAATAGATTTTGGAGGAGAAGGCAATTAGACCATGCCTTAAAACAATGAAATTAATAGGTCGGATGTATTTCATTTACTGGGCAAAGATTATTTTTTCGAAAGACTTACTTCTAATAACTGGAACAGAAACTTTCTATTCATCAGTTTAATTTTGGTGTCATTTAAAAATCATTCTGTATGAACAAGACATCACTGAGCTCCAAGAGTCTACAAACAGTGGAGATTAATTTGTCTCTTTTTATAGAGCTGACTCTTGAATTAGAGGAAGAGGAGCAGAAAAAGTGTGAAAACTCTCATTTTTTTATGATGAAGTTCTGTCTCTCCATCTCCTCTCTCACTTATTGTATCAATCGATGTTGATAGATAGCTGCAGATGACAGAGAGAGTTTGTGCTGGAGTATACTGTTTATTTGGAGTGCAGGCCAAACATTGTTTTTTATTAGACAAGGCAGAGAGGAAGGCTTCAAATATGAGTACCTGAGCCTCAGCCACACTAATAACCTTTATGTTTCTCTCTGTTAGTGAGTGTATGGGGAGCATGTCTCTTTGTGTTTCAGTCACATCTCTCCCACACTTCTCCTCGCTCTCTATCTGCTCATTTATTTTCTGTCTCAAGCATCCAATCTGTCATTCTGCAAAGTCTTGGGTTAAAGTTCCCACATGTTTTACTCTTTCCATTCATTGCAAAAAGAATAAAGACAGATGTTGTTTTATAATAAAAGAGTTTAACCTTTACCATAGCTTTTGAAAGTGGGTCAAATTGGCAAAAAGAGGAGCTTGTAATCTCTCCAGAGTATTATTAGAAAAAGAAGCAAAGCAAACATGGTCTGCGAATGACTCAGCAAATTGTCAAACATAAAGCTGCTGTCACAGGTTCATTGTATTTGCTTTCGATAGGCTGACTTTATTGGATCAACACTGGTATCTTTTAAATGTATGTGGTATGAAAAAACATACCCTAGATTTTTACATTTTAAGACACAGATTGCTAAGATGATGTCTGCATGACTGTTTGCCAATGCAAACCGAAATAGAGACGGAAATATGTGTCATCAGCAGTGTTTCCTGGCCATTCATAACTACATACCTGTAAGCACAGCTGTTTACACCTGGCAAGATCACTGCATCGCCAAATGTCTGCAGTGGTCACATGGTAACACACTTTCCCACTTCATATCCAAATAAACATGATACATCCATTGTATTAGTCTCCCTCCCCCTTTCTCACTTGTATTCACTTTGATATACATTGCGAATAACGTCTTCATTGTTGTCCTCTTCACTGGCACTGCCACCAGGTTCCTATAAATAAGACTTTACTCGGGCAGGGAAAGAGTATGGAGAAAAGAATGACGTCACTACTCAGAGCGCATTCCAGTGTAAACAAACAATGGCAGCCTACATGTACATTCATCTTATGGAGCCTTCTCAAAAATGTAGAAATCTGTGGTGGTGTATATACAACATACATGTAAAAGATACCAGTGTTGATCCCATAAGGTGAACACGTCTTTATATGCGCGTCAGGTTTATGCAAGCCATAAACCTGAGTCGCTCTGAAAATGTATTCCTGCTGTTTCCCTGTTTGTAAGAAAAGGTAAATACATCGACACAGAGACACAGATTTAATTTAGTCCATCTTCCCCCCCTGAGGCAGCACTTCAGCAACATTTACCATCCTCACTCTCTCAAATGAAGCTATGACTTGAGCTGTCACAAAGGGATCCTGCTGGTGAGCATGTCTAATATAGTAAGTCTGTACTAGTTATGGGAAATGAGATTTTTTTTTTTTGAATAATCAATGAATTTTCTGTCAGCTGCTGTTGAACAAAGACAATGTCAAAACAAAGAGAGCTGTCAGAGGCTGAATGGGCTAAATCCCCTTGTGAAATTAAACATTTTTTAGCAATTCTCTCTCACAGCTCCACAGAGAGCACACAGGAGGACAGATTGTGCTGTCCTCTCTTCTGCCTCCACTCTCCAAACACGTGCCAATTGCTCAAGGATTCTTTCCGGCGTGTTGTCCAGTGTGCAGAGTGCCTGTAGAGGATTTCTAGTATCTCCCGTTGAGACTGTCCTCCCTAGAAAAGTGCCAGAAAAATACTTCAAACAAACTGTCTTCACAGTGTTCTTTAGACGTTGTGGTGTTGCAAAACCTTGTTGGGAAAAGTCTAATGTGTGGGGTTTTGGCAAACAGTTTGGCACCAGAGACTTCTGTTTCCACTCCCTCATAACGATGTCTGTCACTTTGGCTGTGTTGAGATATCTTCCCTGTGTTTGCAAAATTGTAATGTCATGTTTTCTATTTGATAAATAGTAATGTATATGTCCTTACTGAGCCATTAAAAAACTTGAGATTTGAATATATTTGTCCATGAAGACCTATAGTGGGCAACTAAGATGAATAGCCCAAAAGACTTCCATCTGGAGAAACAAGTTTTAAATTCAGATCCAGTGGGAATTCAAAACAATGATACAATATGCAATCACAAAAACAGTCTCAATGCTCTTAAAGTTGGTCTCTATCAGGCTTGCTCTTTGCACCTTTCCCACTTCTAGCTCTACCTGTCCGCTGTCCGTACACACAGTGTATTACTGATCATTATCTGCAGGCCAGCACACTGCCAGAGAGATTGTTCTGGAGAGCTGATAGCTAGGGGCAAGGAAAATCAAACATACCCCTGTATCTTTTTAATGAATCTGACCTTCTGTCTTCCTCATATCTCGTATCTGAATGCCTCAGTAAATTCCTCTCTCCTTTTGTTACCTCAAGAAGTGTCACCTCACTCCACAGCCCCCTTTTTCTCCTCTTTCTCTATTCGCCTTTCATCTTGGTCAGATCAGAACTCTCTCCTTATGTTTCAAGGTGATCACCACCCACCTTTCCTTCAGTCTGGATTAAAAGGCACACCTTCTCTTTTATACGACAAACTTAGTTAATCATAAGGAATGAAGGAGACCTGGGAGGGTTTCAAGCCTGACTTCTTTCCTTTTTTTACATCAATAAGTCAAAAGGAAACATTTATCTCATTACCTGAACTAGCCAAGAGTGACTGGAGGACAAATGAGAAAAAGAGACATTGCATATGGACAAAACTAATCAAATCAAAGGATCCCTGTCAAACAAAAAGTGTAAAAATGATTGATTAGCATGAGGCTTTAGATGTTATTGTACCTCGTGTGTGTTAGTATATTTATAGCCATATTCATAACTTCAAACACAAAACATTTGCATAATCGTATGTACCTAAACTCACACATTTACACACGTGGTTGAATACTGTATGCCTTGTTAAACAGGCTATATTCATGAGATTAGTCATTTGTGAGAGCCCGTTTGACCACAACGTTCAAGCAAGTTGTAGTTTAGTAAGTTTCAGCAGATTCCATCCATTTTTAATGGCAGACTGAGGATCTTTTATGACTGGAGCCTAATACACAACGTTAAAGTTTGATTTTTTTGTACATATGCTAGCATTGCTATTCAAGTACTTGAATACTAGTACTAAGTTTGGATCTTTGTATATTTTAAAACCATTTTGTCATTTCCCCTTAAAAGTTCCAGAGGAGCTCTTCTTAAAGTGTTTGCGGCTCGTTGTGACAGTATCAGCATGACCTGAAGAATGGGATGGGACGCATACGGTTTTCTATATTCAATGAAAGTTTATAAATAAGTTTTCCTTTCCAGGGGAGAGTTATGGAGAAGTCATCGAGTGAGGCAAAGATACTATGTGTGATGTAGAGCAAAAAAACTGAAAGCTGTTGGTGCTTGGCCAGCTCATTTAGCCCACTTATCAACACGTCAGCAGCTCGAGCTACAGCTTGGCTGTGACACATGACTGATGGAGGATAGAAGTTCTGTACAATCTTTAGCCCCCAATTACCACAATTGGTGTCAAATATTGCATCTGTATTAAAACTTCATGGAATCCAAACACAAACTGCCATAAGATGTACTATATTTGTTGTCAGTGTGACTCAGCTCCCTAACATGTTTGCTGCATCTCAAGAAGGGTTTTTGTTCGGTATGTTCTTTGTTTGGACACAAAGAGCCTTATAATTTGGCACCCAAGCACAGTTGAGCTTCCTGGATTATGATTATATCCTGGTTGCCGCCAATGACTGATATCCAGGCAAACATTACCTTTTTGAAAACATTTTGTTAAATCAGTTAGCAGTGTTTTAATGTGTTCAGTAAGGACAGGATGTTCTGTCTCTTTCTCAAGTGCCACATTAGAAATAACTGAATATAAAAACAAAGTGATCGTTTTTATATTGGGTGAGTGGTTTTTAACCAGAGAAAGAGAAGAACTTATTTCTACATTTTATCTCCTGTTCTTTTGTGCAGTTTTGCCTTACTTTTCCATTTTCAACTAGTTTATGTGCACATCAGTTGGTGAACATCTTGAAGCTTGTGGGTTTTATGTATTTTTTGGCTCTCCGTTTCTGCTGATTCGAGTTTGAAGACATGAAAGACAGCAGAGGCAAGGAAGTGCTGGGTTTAGGGGCAGGTGGGAGGAAAGGAGAAGGATAAGAAGGTAATTCCCAGCTATGATTCTGCATTTGATATTTGACACAGCACTGATCAATTCTTCTCTTGAGGAGAAGCAGCCGCTGTGTCTGCCTGCCTGGGTAAAAGTTCACTGTCAGACAACCTGTGATGGGTTGGAAGGGGAGCCAATAATATCAGTTTAGGGACTTTATGTCTCTCTCAGTGCACAGCTGCATATAAACTGGAACAGTCAGTAAAGAAGCAGTTTAGTTTGAGAAGCAGCAGATTCGAGTTTCAAAGAGAAGATCAGGAGATCTGAAACAGCAACTACTCAGTGAGAGGCTTCGTGCTGTTGAGACTGAGCCAGTTTTGTATCCCATCGTAGAGTTTACATTAAATTTACAGCCAAAACACAAAGAACTCACCATATCTAAGAAAGTATGTCTCCAGTTTCGTAAAGTGAACAAATGGTGGCAGACGTGTCGGCTTTGCGTTCGTCATTTTTCTAAAGCAGAATCTCAGTAGATTTTTCTCTGACACAGGAAGTTGTGTCATGAATAGCCACAGGAGGCTGATGTGCTTAAAGGGCTAATTGAATTCACTGGACTTTTTTTATACCACTTCCTGGAAGTAGTTTTTGCAGTTTTACACAGTCACAAAGTTAAAAAAAAAAATCCAGCTCATTGTTTTCTTCCTCCCCCATTACCCATTTGACAAAGTGCTTCCATTATTAATGTGTCCATTATTTTGCTCAAAACAAATCAGAAGAAAATCAAAACTGTGGAAAATAGGATATGATGAAAAATGTGGTAGTCAACAACATAGGTATATAGGCCTACAGTATAATGACATTGCAGTGACAGGTGTAGTGTTGAACCTGACAGCTGAAGCTGCCCTTGAGCTTGTTGGTGCAGGACTGATGAAGAAGTGTCTGCACTACAGCAGCTGGCAAACAGTTTGTGACGGGGCTGAATGAGGTTCTTTATGATCCTGTTGGACTTCTTCCTGCACTGCTGAGTCAAGATGTCCTCCATGGATGTCAGCTGGTATGCTGTGCAGTTATAAGCACTCTCTGGAGCCTTATGGTTGAGGGCATTGCAGTTGCAATACAAGACGAGATACATCCAGGCAGAATATTCACCATTGTGTCCTGAAGTCTCCAATGAACCTGGACCTTGATGCTGCTTCAATTTAATTAAACTCTAAGATGGACACTACCAACTTAAAGCTCTGAAAAGGGGTGGCAGTGGCTCACAGAGTTGGTCATCTCCTAACCAGAAGGCTACATGTCTGATGGGTCCTTGGGCAAGATACTTAATCCCAATTTGCTCCCATAGCCTGCTGCTTCGGCAGCTGTGTATGAATGGGATTTAGTTACTTCAGGTGGTCACTTTACATAGCAACCTCTGCCATCAGTTTGAGAATTGGCGATGATAGGTAGATATGAGTGTTTTCAACTAATTAAGACTAGAAGTGCTATGCAAACCCAAGTCCATTTACCAAGTCTAAAAGCGAATATCTGACAGTTTGCTTTACAATTGTTTTTGATGACAAGTAGATCTGATATCGAATCAGTTTGTCTGTCAAAAAATGTGATTCAGAGTGAAACAACTATCGGATGGGTTGTTAAGAACCTTTCTTAAGAAACTTTGAACACATACATGGCCTGAATTTCAGTATTGCATCATCATTAGATACAGAATACTATTTGTAACACTCTGGCTCATGACCAAACCCTTGAAACAATAATGGCATTCCAATTTGTTTCAGTTGTACTTTATGTTTAGGGCTAATCATCAAAAGTTAGCTTGCTAGTATGCCAAACTCAGAAGTTGACAGCAAAATCTGACAACCCTTGGAAAAGCTCAAATGTGTGTCTGAAATGTTTAGACTGCACAACTTTAGTTAAGCTCCGAACATTTTTGAGAGAGAAAAATAACTGGTCAACATGCCAAAATCTGTGCCTTATGTCCTTCAGCTTGTGAATGTTTTCAGCTCCAGTTTTCTAACTCATTGCCCAACAAAAGGACTCCAAACACTGGCAGCAGTGCTGGACCTGTCCAAAACCATTTAGGTCACACTAAGTGAGAGAGATAAGCAAGGTCCATCGAGACTCATTGAAGACTGCCGCGCGAAGTCCAGGAGACTTGAGAGGAAAAGATAGAGAGAGCAATGGAGAGAAAAAATGAAAGAAGGTGACGAGGGAGAGTCGATATCAAAGGGAAAAATAAACACTCAAGGCTTTTGAGTTTACAGGTGAATGTGAGGGGAGGCCGATGGGAAATGAAGCACTCAGAGAAATTTAGGTGAGAAAAAGAAATAGTCAAGAGAGGTATATTAAAGTGGTTCTCTAAGTCTAACAGATACTGAATTAGGAAGAGCGGATCTGATAAGAGGCTTCTATTGAATCTCAAAAAGTGACAGAGAGTGACAGAGAGTGAAGGATTGGCATGGACGAAAATGAGCAAGCCTTAAAGGCAACAAAAGAATCTTGAAGCTGAATAGTGACTCAGATGGCACTGAGTGTGACCAGTAAGGAAGACAATACCTGCCAATCTTGATTTAAGGGTGAATAAATGGTCAAACATATAAAATAGGATTTAAAAAAAAGAAAAGAAAAAAAAAGAACAAACAGCATTTGACGTTGTGTGGAGGAATTTTAATGAAGAAAGAAAATGTTTAGCTGTTGGTGTTTGCTCCTTGCTCTCTGCTCTGAACTGTGGAAATGAACACAATCTGAAATGTTATCCGTGTGGTCCTGAAGGGTTATATTATACGCACATACATTTTTTGGCACAAATACACACAGGAACACACACATACCACCTCGGGATGGCAGGCTTAATATCACATAGATAGCCAGCTAGATAAATGTTATTTGTCCTCCTCACAGCTCCTGTCTGTTACCTCGGGCTTTGTGTTTTATAGCAGCTGCAATAATGACACCACCCTAAACTTCATCCATAAAACGTGTGTGTGTGTGTCTAATACGACGGCATTCATGCTAGGATCCTGGACACACCTACACACTTTCAAACAGAAAGAAGAGTATTACCAGATGAAAAGGGAAACTGTTCTATAAAGACAGATGGCAGCATCTCTCAGCAGAGCTAGCGTTCTAATAGTCGTTTAAAAAACTCCCGCTGGCTTTGTGTGTGTTTGCTTGTGTGTGTGTGTGTGTGTTTGTGTGTGTGACATTTTCATGCATGCACCTTCTTTCATGTAAGCTGCAGACGTCTTTATACACTGACAGCAAAGTGATCCAGGACTCTACGCGGACAATCTGCGCTGTAGTCTCTATTAGAATAAATACCAATGAGTACCGGTTTGTGCGACAGAGACACATGATGGAACTATCATTCCCTTTCCCTTTGTGTCTCTAGGATTTTGTATTGTGTACACACATTGTGTATGTAACAACGGGCTCCTTTTTTGTGTTTTCTAACCCTGTAGCCATGAAATAGGAAGTCATTCTCAAGATAAAATCCTTGTGATCTATAATAAGGTGTGCGCTTTTGAATGCTCAAAACTTTGCACACTTTGCAGCAAAGTGCCTCAATCCTGAAATAAGAGCTCTACAGGAATATTAACAACCCTCCTTCTGTGTTTTCTGCCCACCACGACAAAGCTGGAGTGTTTTGAATTGGAGACCTCGGCACGAGGTTGAAGAACAGCTCTCGTCCTTCAGGCACATTTATCAAGCACTCATACAAAACAGAATGGGAAGAAAATATGCCAATCAAATGGAGGACAGAAGGAGAAAGGGGAGCCTGAGATTGACAGACAGAGGAGTGGAGGGAGACTGTGGCTGAGGCAGAGGTTTTCTCGAGTTTTATGCAGACCCTGTCAGTCCCACGGGAGCTGAGGGAATGAGGGGTTTGATGAAAGGCAGCGACAGAGGCTGGTTTGTACTTTCAATTAGGGGGATCATATTGTTCAGTTTGTGCTTTCTTTGGGTGGTAGCATGGAGAGTAGCATGGACTTGCTTGATAAGCTGTCTTTTTAGTTGTGCAGAGGAGTGCTATTGTGCTTTATAATAACACACACACACACGAGTATGTTTATCTCAATTAAAGATAAAAGCATCAAGAAGCCTTACGGCAAGATATCTGCTTATATGTCTTACTGTCTATTGATTGTGTTCATCTCTGTGTTTGTGATCATTGAGACATTTGAACAAGAATACTCCAAAGTGAACCTATAGAGATGACAGCAGACAAAGAGCCCTGATGTGTGTGCTGGATTTTGATGTGTTTGTATGTGCATGTCAGAGTGGGTTCCTATGGTAACTGTCAAGAGAAAGTCCTAGTTGAGTGTGTGTGTGTGTGTGTGTGATCTCTCTAAGGTGTTTACTCAAGGAGAAGAAGTAGACTAGAATGAGTAAAAACAAATAATAATAAGGGGTTGAAATGAAAAATATATATATATTAATCTTTGATGACGGAAGCTGATTGACAGCTTCTGCTTACCTAATTTTTTTTGGTTTGTTTTTGTACATGTGTTTGTGTGTTTCTGTGTCTATGTGTAGCATGCACTGACACAGAGCTGCACAGCCTGGCTGCCAGACTCAAGGACTGGTTTGGAGTTCTCCATCTTGACGCCAACAGAGACCTCAAATCCTCTGACAGCTTTGACTCTGCCACTGGACGTGAGTACATCCCTTCACTGTGTGCTTGTGTGTGTGTGTGTGTGTGTGTGTGTGTGTGTGTGTGTGTGTGTGTGTGTGTGTGTGTGTGTGTGTGCGTGTGCGTGTGCGTGTGTGTGTGTGTGTGTATTTGCAGCCCTCTTCTGTTTAACAGCCACGCTCTTCTGTCCTCATGAGGCCTGACAGTGATGTTGACAGCGGCCCTGCTCTGTTCTCTGTAATGTCAACATGTCTGAACACATCTCAGCTCTGCCACTGCACAAACACACACACACACACACACACACACACACACACACACACACACACACACATACAAACACGTTCAAATCCCAGTTTACTATTTGAAAAGTCTAAAACTATAAGTGATCCAGACATGTTCTGATGTTTGAAATGTTTCACTTCATCAATACCTCCTTCATGTCTCATGCCTCCTTCAGACTTTGACACCAGCATCTTGCCCATCTGTAAGGACTCGCTGGGCTGGATGTTCAACAAGCTGGACATGAACTTTGACCTACTGCTGGACCAATCAGAGCTGAGTGCCATTTACTTGGACAAGTACGAGCTGTGCATGAAGCCCCTCTTCAACTCCTGCGACTCCTTCAAGGATGGCAAGCTGTCTAATAACGAGTGGTGCTACTGCTTCCAGAAGCCTGATGGTGAGGAGGAGGAGGGAGGAGGTGGAAGAGGAGGAGGGAGGAGGAGGGAATGAGAGACAGAGAGACAATGAAAAGATCATCAGTAAAAGTGAAACTAAATGTAGTTTAAACAAGTTCTCAGCTCAGGAAAATGTAACTTATATAACAACAAAATAAAGGAAATAACTTAAGAACTATTATGGACATTGTGTTCATTTCCATTTTTTAAGTAATTAGAGACATCATAAAGAGAGAGCATATGATAAAACTTCCTCTTTCAGGGTCTTTTATATCAATCCAACAACATATTTGTCCAGCAGCCTGAGACTAACAAACATTATTTATTGATTTATTTGTACTTGTTCACCTTTTTATTCACTCCATATCCTAACATGATTGAGATGCTTATTAAGTGGATGCATAGAGGAATGTAAGGAAGGTATAACCCATATTCAGTATGTTAAATTAAACTACTTTGTATGCTCTCTGATTACAGGACTGCCGTGCCAAAGTGAGAAGAGTCGGATCCAGAATCAGAGTCGAAGAAAGGGCCTCATAGGTCAGTCTGGATGATTCATACCTGTCAGTCATCCTTTAATGTTTAAGACACTAACATGTCCTCATGTGATGTAAGCAAACAACACAGATGAATAAAAAGTGCTTCCCCTCTAAATATTTCCAAGTGAACAAAAAGGAATTCGAAGCATTAAACACACTGTACACACACTTCAAAGCACATCCTGACATTTTGTACTCATGTCATCTGTCCCCGCTGGGCAGATCGTTCAGCTCAGCTCACAACAAAACAGCATGCAAAAAAAAGCTGGGACTGGGTCAAATGAAGGTCACGGAACTACTGTGCATGCGTATGTGTGTATATTTCAAAGTGACTGCTTCTCCCTAAGCAGGATGTAGTTGTTGTCCTACAACCTTCACAGCTGTAATTGATTGTTGATCTACCTCTGTGAATACACAAGAAGCTCAACATTCCCCTCTTCCTCCCTCCCCTCTCCATCTGTAGGCTCTTATATTCCTCGCTGTACAGAGGAGGGTTACTTCAAACCGACCCAGTGTCACAGCAGCACCGGCCAGTGTTGGTGTGTGGACAAGTATGGCAATGAGATAGCTGGCTCTAGGAAACAAGGCAACCCAAACTGCGGTAAGACCAAAACACACATCCACTCACACACAGCACTCTAGTCTGATACATTCTCACTTAATGCCAAACAACAGTTTTGGCAGTGTGTTGCCCTTATTGTCCAGCTGTCTCTCAGAGCTACTGCTATGATCCAGGTGGACTCCAATTCCACCTGTCTTTTCTCTTGAATCTGCTGCAGAGCTTCTCTTCAACACATGACGTACCACTGAAAAAATGAAGAGCACTTCAATTTCAACTATTCTTTGTTCGAGTGTCTCCTCTTGTCTTTTCCTTTGCACAACGCTTTACACATCAATGATCATTTAGGACATAGTAAAGACAAGTAATGACTCTAGAGCAGTCTGTCTGGTTCATTAGCCATCAGTCATATACCTTATTCCATCTGCCTGTGATATTCTGCTCATGTAGTTTTGATGAAATAAAAAGTTGGAAGTAAGCAAATCTGTCACACTTGTCAGTAGATAGCAATGTCAAAGGATTTCTTTACTGTTGAGTATAAATAAAAAGCAGTGCATGAGTTGCACAGTTTGTTCGAAGCTAAACGCTTCTACTGCTGGCTGATGCATTTAAAGAAAACAATATATAATGAAACATTTAAAAATGTCAGAGTCATAGTTCACAAACCAGCTGTGGAAATGCAAATGGAATGGTCAAAAGCCAATAGAAACACTTTGCTACAGATCAATGGCTGAGGCATTTCACTGGGTGAAAAAAGGAACAATAATTAGCGAGAAAGAATCCGGGCAGACATACTGATTATCAATCAAACACCAACCCAAAGTCACAGATTACAGCTCACTCCAATGCCAGTCCAGTCCAAAGCCAGTAATTGCAGCTTCAAGTATTGATGAGGAGTCTCTCTGGTCACCAAACATGTGCGCACAAACACACATACACACACACTAATAGCAGTCCTTTGTCTCTTCTCTAACAAGCTCATCTGACTGGCTGAGTGGCCTCAGGCAGGAGCTGCCAGGAGTTCTCCCTTTCACATATAACAAACGATAGCCATGTGGCAGCTTTCCGCTCCACAGCCCGAACACAAGGACACCAAACTGATTTTAACACTATAAGCAGTACTCAAACAGAGTACACTTGTACCCAGGTGTAAAGAGGCTTTTTGAACTGAACTTATAAGGATTGCAAAGTCCCAATCTCACAGAATGCTGGAGGCAGCCTTTGAGATGTCAAGTTCTGAGTACAGTGCCGCTATGTTGAAAAATATTGGATACATAGTTAGGCAGTCCCTGGTAGAAGAAATTGTGGATAAAAGGGTTAGTTTGACATATTCCTTTCTTCTTCTGTGCTGCCATTGTTTGCATGGATAAATATGTTGTATGTTTGATTTTGTCAGCTCTCACTGTAGCTCTCTTAAAATAGTCAGAGAAAATGTTAGCAGCTCTGTTGCGCTGTACTTAGATAAATGCTAATACATTGTAAGTATGGTTTATCACAATGTCAATTGCTAATACGGACTTATAAAGACTATTCAGTTAAAAAAAAAACTTTATTTGTCCCTGGGGGCAATTCAAGACTGATACGACAGTTGCTGTTAGAAATGTCAATATTTTGTAAACCAATTGTGTAGAGGAAAAGTTAATAAATCACTTGAGTTATTACAAGGGCCGTCCTACTGTTGTGAAATTTCCCAAACTGGAAAAAAGTATGTAGATCAGAGGTTCCCAATTGTGGCCCCTGAACTGTTATTCCTCCACTATGTGTTTAGGTTGAGTCATGTGGCACCCTTGAGTAATCAAATAAGGGGGTACGAGCAGTTGTGACGTTAGTCAGTCCCCAAAATAAATGTATTCCATTTATTTTTCTGTCATTGAAACATGTTAATGTGTGTGGGGGAAAGATTTTTATACAATATTTAATTACTCAATAAAGGGCCATTTGAGTTATTTAAAAATATGTTTGTGGCCCTTTAAGATTTGTATTTGAGTACCGCTGGAATAGATTATCAAAGCTAATTGCACCCATACACAGGTGACATAAATGTCTGTACTATGAAGTAAAGTTTGGAACATTAAAGGCTGATTTAGCACTGCAGATAGGATCACTTAACTAGTAACATGTATGAGAAACAATCCTAGTATTATCACACTGAATTTGTGCAGAGTAGTTAACCTGTCTAAACAATCTTCCTCAAGCATGACACACAGTCACAAGCTGTGTCAGTTACTGAGAGATGTGCCACTTAAGAGTCCTTGCAGAGCTTTTAACCCACCTGTCTGTGTGTTCCTTCAGATGAGGACCAAGAGACATCGGGGGATTTTGGCAGCGGCGGTGCCGTCATTCTCCTTGATGACCAGGAGGAGGAGCCAACACAGACTGGGAGGAGCAGGCAGAAGAAGAGACGGGGCCGGATTCATCCCAGAGGAGCCATCGAGGACGACGAGGATGAGGAAGATGACAAGGATGACGAGATGGGCTACGTTTGGTAGCTCTGCTCCATTTAATTCTGCCATCAGCGACCAGGAAACTCCCGTTAACTCAGCACAGCTCTGAAGCCATTCCAGTCTCACCCTCTCCTTGGCTGCTGTCTATCTTTTGACTCCTAAACTTCTGTCTCTGATCCATATCTCTTACTTCAGTGAACCTCAGCTGGCCTCTTATGTTAAAGTGATTCACTCTTCCCTCAGACAGAAAACAGAGGAACTATTAGATTTAAAGACCCTGTCTGCTCAACTTAGCCACTTTCCTCTACTTCCCCCAGAACCTCTCAAAACATGGACACACTCCTTTTTATTCTCTGTCATTTCCCTCTTTCTTGTCCTTTCTCTTATCCTCCCCTCTCTCCTCTACTTGTATGTCCATGTCAGAGCCTCTGGTCAGTCTGTGAGCCCTGATACATTAACTGGATGTAAATATGTTCCCTCTGGGAAGGCCAGATTGTGGATTCCCTTCCCTGCACTTCCATCAGCAGTTCCATCTCATGTTCTGTGTTCCTCTGTCGGGCTTCTTCCAGTGTTCAACGATGTTCCCACACCACATTCCCTGGCTCTGAGATGACCCCCCCCCCACTCCCCTCTCTCTCTGTTTCTCCATGGAAGATTGTAAATTATTTATCCGTTGATCTTGAATGTCCCAGAAAGCCCAGGAAGCAATGAGATTAAAGATGTATTGTCGTTGTTGTTGCATGTTTCTCATCGTGTTTCTGTAAAAGAGAGATTTACCTGGTAAGGTCTAGCTCTATGCATCTCAAACAGAAAGTGATGCCTATTTGGCTGCTACGAAACTTTGTTGCTATGTTGATGCTGTCTAGTGTCTTTTTTGGTTTCTTCTCCCAATCTCAGGAGGTAGGAAGTTAATTGCAGAGCGATAGTAGTGTAGGAAAGTGAACTGCAATCCCTACAGTCCAAATGTGCGGCGTCTCGGTCGGCTATGCTTTCACTTACAGTAAGTAAGGCCGCTGAGGCTGTTTGAGTGACTGTGCACGGACACTAGAGGAAGAAGCTGCTCCTGAGCTGGGAGGACACGTGTGGGTGAGCAGAGAAGAGGATCTGTTCGGCCTCCCAACATTGGGTATGTTCAGTGAAAAGTTAAAAATTGAAATCTTCACTATGTCAACCAAGTGAACTTTTATTTGTAAGTTTGAAAATTTAAGTAAAGTGGCACTTTGGGTGTCTTTTGAACCTTACAGGTCCATGTGTCCGTTTTTCTCCTTGCATGAAGCAAGAGTCTCACATTTCATCTGATTTCATGATGAAATAAAAACATGTCGCTTTGACTGCAAATCCACGCATTTATGAGACTTTCTCATGCTTTTTGGTTTTATATGCTTTATCTGAAGCTCAGATTTCTCTGTAGTAGAACAATCAAAGCCCTCTATCAATTCTGACCTTTTCCAACCTTGAGACAGCAGCCTCCCCTCTTAGAAGCAGAAGAAAATACTTGATTCACTTGCCTTGAAGTGATCAGAATCACAAAGCCAGCAGGGCCCACATGAACATAAAAGCTTAATGATTGCTTTTGTGTTATCACTGGCTAATAGGACAGCTGACCCTAATGGCCTTGAAACAGCCCACACAGCACTTTGGAAACACATTTGTACCAACAATCAAAGGCTAAAAAGGACAGCAGACTCTTTTGGCATGAAACAGTCCATTCAGCAGTTCAAACACACTACATAGGATACAGTAGTCAATAGGTTTAACTTTGTGCATTAAATTGTGTTGTGGACTTTGTATAGCTGGCTGCTGTTGCGTCCAAACAAAAGGCTACTCAACTAAAGCCGTAAAAAAACATATGTCGTTATTTTGTCATGCATTAATTGTTGCTTCTTTCTGCATTTACATTTACATCTCTGAATTATGGACATGATTATCACTTATCCTATTTAAGTTAACTTTACTTTCTCTTTGTTGTTTGGGAAATAGTTTTTGATAGAACACAATTTAAACGTTTGACTTTTGTGGAAAGACACTGCATATCCTTTTAAGCAGAGTTAAATTAGACTACTACAACCCATAGGCCTGTGCATGACATTTAAAGCTCTTCAGACCTTCATTAACAACTATATCTCATTTCACAGGGCTACCTTCTTCCTATTCCCAGTCTTTGTGCTAAGCTAGGTTGAGCAATCATTCATAAGTTCTGTTCAGACACAAGACTGGTGGCTGTTGTAAAATAGAGCAGAGAAAACAGTTCATCACTTCCCCTGATTTTCTCTGGTGGACCAACCACTGAGTGATACCCCCCTCCTGTGATTTGTCACAGGAACTCAATAAACGTGCTTTCATTATTGATGTGGAATTCCCAATGCCGAAGAACGTTTTGTTTTTTTGTTTTTAAATTATTCATTACACAGTCCTAAAAACAGGATCAATAACACAGCAAAACATTTGTTATTTAAGATTAGGCTCTTTCCTCATCATGTCATTTCCCCAAAGAAGAGCCCTTCAGAATACTTCATTTGCAAAGAATCATTCAAGGTCCAGGAAGAGTATGTAAAACAAAAAATGAAGACCAGATAGATAGATAGATAGATAGACAGATAGATAGATAGATAGATTTGTATTTCTTTTTTTATCTTCTTTTAACATTCTCTTTAATTGTCTAAACTTGTATCTTCGGACACAACCAGGCACATGTATTACACACCAGCATGCCCTTGTAGTCTACACACATGCATTCAAACCAGCACTCATTAATCTTTCTCTTTCTCTCCTCTCTCCCACTCACTCTCCTGGAGTGAGTTCCATCTTCATCTCAGTCAGGGAGATGCGTTGTTTTGTTTTTTCCTCAGGGCACACCGTTCCTCTGTTTCATTTCTTTATTGGCTGCTTTTTTATTATCCACAGATGGTTTCACTGTCAGGTGAATCATCCCATCAGCCTGAGGTCTCCATGGAGACCGGTGATTGGCAACAAGTAGACACTGTTAGCACAATAGGTGGTCATTTTAAGCAGCAGAAGGAAGTATCTTTAAGTTTGATGTTTAATATGAGACATTATTTGCTTTTGTTTGATGTTTTGCTATAAGGTACCTTTGATACTGACCATTGACAAACCCTCGCATCCATACATTTTCATTTTGAAAAAAACGGTAGCAAAGGTGTAGAACGGCCTCAGCTTTAGTTTCCAACATCCATCAAAATAAAAATACATGGCACAAGTCTTCTTGCGGTTATCTTCCATTATTTTAAATTTGTTTCTGGTGTTTTATTCAGTTTGTCCACACATATTACATGGTACTATAACTATCAAATGCTAGACTATTTTCACCAGCTAGTAGTTTACATATTAGCCTGTTGTTTGCACGGCAATAGAGTACAGTCAAATTTTTAGGTCCAAAAAGAATTACCCACTTTTGCTGAAAACAACATACACATATAGGCGTCACAAAGAATCTCCTCACAGGATCATCGTGAGCACCCTCCATGTAACTGGGTCATGAACCAAAATTGCCACTTCAGCCACTGTAAAGGTCCAAGCTGCTCTCTGAAGTTGTCAGGCTCAGCAGTGCTTCAGGTTCTTCTAGGTAGTTTTCATTCTAGCTGTGTGATCAAGCATGGATTTAAAGGCAGAGCCACAGGAGAGCGCAATTAAGTACCTGACAGAAGAGAAATCCAGCAGTGCTCCAGAGCCCGAGGAGCAGATTTGAGGATCACTGGTCTAAAGCCTGCCTATGTAATTGGCAGAGACATTGTAATAAGCAGGGATCATCTCTCACTAATCTGTCACAGCCCACCACTTCCACTCACATTCTCTCTCATTCCTGGCTTCCGCTACCTCTGCCAGCTTGTGGAGCTTCTGAACGGATCAGAGCCCCTCATGTCGTGCCCCCCGGTGGAGGTTTCTTGGATCTGATACTTCAATGTGGTGACAAAGAAACACTATTCCAAAGTTGCATATTTAGGTTTGATCCCATTCTTGTTCAATCTTTGCCAGCATGGTCTCTCTGAAAGCACTAAATAGCTGGTTGAATCTCTCAGTTAAAAATTAAATTAGGAACAACTCACAAAGTGTTCCAGTGGATTTACTTCTGGCACCTGTGATAAATTAAATTAGGACTTTCAAGTCAGCACTCAGGCACGATAAATGACATTACAAAAGAGCATCACTAAAAGTATGTTTCCTTATCTGAGTATTACTAGTGTATTTTTCAAAGCAATTTTCACATTTTCCACCAGACTCTTTAATCCTGGTTTCACTGTTTATTCCCCAAAACAAACACGTTATTTTTCATTCTGCACAAATGTGACTGGAATACTGAGCACACAGTGTGACACAAGTGCCCTCTGGTGGATTGATCCTGGCTTTAAGACAAACATAACATAAGGCTTACAAAAGATATACAATCAAGAGGGATGAACTATGAAGAAAACATTTTATTCATAATCTCTAGCATAATACAAAGACATTTAATTGTGTATATTTTTATGTACAATTGCATAAATGTAGTGGTGAAAGAATTTAAACACTGGTCAAAGTATAGGAGCAATAGTTTCCTCTAGTAAGGCACTTCCTGATGTAAAAGGACACCACAAAGGATCATTGTGGTTCTGTCTTTGTTTTGTTTCATACAGATTGTTTCTTGCAGAATCAGAGGTTTGGAAGAAAAATACCTCCTTGTCATGACTTTATCTGAAAACTTCTGGGGTATGGCTGTAGAGTGAAGGCATTGGATTTAGCTGTTTACCTAATCTTTGCTGCTCTTCATGTCAACTGCATACTCATCAATGTAATGTCACAAAGCAGATGCAATCTCTGCTTTGCAAACAGCACCTTTAGAGGCTGATTAGCTCCACATTTAGCAAATGGAGCAAAGAGCTGGTTGCTGTCTCTTCTTACCAGCGATTACTCTGAGCAGCAACTTCTAGATCCATGATTCGGGGTAGTCGTCCACTAGCACCACCCTCCAGGTAGCCAGGTTTCACCGCAGGTGTGTCTGAGAGCCTCCTCTTGCTCCTGTTTAGGTCTGTACAGGAAGATAAATAACTCTATTGATTTCTTTCCATCAAAGCCAACTTGCACAGATGGAGAAGAAGATCTGTGTCCAAACTTGGAAATCCAATTCTCACCTGAGATCGCCAACAGCATCTTGCGCCTGGCTCCAAACGTGGAGACGCCTACTTCCTTCAGGTCTTCATCAGACAGTGTGAGGAATGTCTGGTAGTCAATCTGGAGGAGTACAGATTGCATTTTCATAGTGAGGCTCATTTATTATACATAATGTGTTTTGCTGAGGGACAAGAGAGAGTGTGTGTGTGCTTGGTTATGTGTACAGTGTCTCTTTGCAGCAGTTCGAGTGCACAGTTTTCCAAACTAAAAAAAACAGTATGGTTCATATGTGATGGAGGGATAGTATCACTCACAAAATGTTTGCACTCAGGAAGGATTCATTGAAAATGTTTACACGTTTACCTCTTGTTGTTCGAACACATCAATGTATTTGATCAAGCCAATTTGGCTGAGCAGTTCAGGCAGCTCATCTGTCATCTGGGGGGAAGGGCTTCGCTGACTGCAGGTGGATGCCCTCCGAGATGAGCATCCGCCTTCAAAGTAGCCATTTGAGAAGCTCTCAGCTACACATGAAAAGCCAGCGTTAACAGGAAAAGGTAAAGAAACAACACAGACAAACTGCATTTATTCTCAAAACACACACAAGGGGACTTACAGGCTTTGTCATTTCTGCTTCGATTCATCGAGGATGCAAATGCAGGAAAAGAGGAGGAGGTCGAGGAGAAAGTCGATGGGGGTGAGGAGGGGGAGGATGAAGCAGAGGAGGAAGAGGAAGACACGGGCAGGGATGAAGGTGGGGATCCACGTCGGTCCCTCCAATTTTCAGAGTTGCTGCCATTACATACCTTCCCCATCTGAGCTGCCCATGTCTTTAAGAAAACAGATAAGAAAATGTGGCAGCATTGAATGTGTGCAAGTGTTTTTTTTTCTTCGTTACACTTCACTACAGCACTTTGTACTTCTGACAATATCCCCTCTTCTCTCATTTTGTATTGTCAGGTCTACAGGTCAGCTACAAGTGATCACAAATTGCAGTACAATTGCAAGATAACATAATGTTCATCGGTTGGCAGATTTAAGCAGAAAGGAAATGAATCATGTTGCTAAACTAGCTCATTTGCCCTTGTTTGCTCGTCTGTGATAGGAACACTCTCTCTATGTAAATTACCAATGCATCAAGCATCGTGCCTGCCTTCTTCCAGCTCCCTGTTTAAGTCTTTGGAATTTCTGCTCTTATGAACCAAAGTGAGTACATCACTGGCTACTAAGCATTCAGAGAGTGCTGTTTCGGGAGACTTCTAAAGAGCTGAAATAGGTAAACAGGTTGCTGAGATGTGGCTGTGTTGACTGAGGCGATGGTATCAAACCCCAGGTAATTGAGCGTACAAATTGGCAGTGCTTGCCACACAGGGAGATAAATGCTTTAAAGTGTTAAAGGGCAAGACCAATAAATGAGCCTGTTGGAGGGCTGCAGTAGGGTGCTTGTTTCACTGCATTGCTACAAAAAAAAAAAAACAGTTGTGGCAGCTAAAAGGAAATAAAATTTAGGAAACAAACAACTTATATAAATCCGGATGCCTCAAGTCAGAATGAATTGTGCTGAGCTTAAAGTCTTTATTATTTTAGTTTGTTAAAGAAGACATTAATCTGATGTTCAGTCGTACTTGTTGCTGGCTGTTGATGGTGCTCAGGTAGGGCTTGTAGCTTCGTCGGCTAATGTTGCGTAGCTCTTTGATGGCCTCGGCTGGCATGGACTTGGAGAAACCAAGACCGCTCCAGGTGTCTGTGGGCGTCCGGACCTCTGTGACGACAGGCTTCCTCTGCATGGCTGCAGTGATCCATAAAATTAAACAAGAAAATAGTCAAAAAATCAGCATGAAACAGCTTCTTTTTTTATCACTTCTGGGCAGTGGAAACAAGCTAGAAACGTTGCACTGGTGTTAGATGCTAAGTTACATTTTCTGCAAACACAGTGATGTTGCCTTTTGCTTTAGTGTTATGTTTCAGGTTAGCCTCCTTTTTCATCGTAATCACACACACCTCCAGCACTTTTGATGCTAAATTAAAATTTCATTAGCTAGTTGCTGAATGTGTCTCTCCATTTTAGTGCACAGCAGGAAACAAGCTGTGGGTTTATCCATGCAGTTTGCCAAAGCCTATAGTATTGTGTCTATAACAACATCAGAGAGAAGTTGGAGTAAATAAACATCAACTGAAACGGTCAGCTAAGGATGTTTGAGTCAGTTTGAGTCAAGTTATTTATTATTTTAACAAGCTGCATTTATTACACAACTTTAACGGCAACGGTCAGCCGAAACAGTGTGCCCATCAAGAAAATGTAGTGAAAGTCTGCTACTTCCTTTCTGATTCACTTGATCAGTCTATGTTCTGATGTTACATAAAGAATCACAGACAGTGCTTCTCCTGGTCAGCATGATGCACAAAAATAAAACTTGCTGGGACTAAGACTATACGAAATATTAAATCACGACATGTAAACCAGGGTAACTTCAAGCACTTAAACAGAGTCCATGTATGAATGTGCAAAGAGTGTGATATCACTCGGTTTATAACTGGTGGGTTGTACTGTAGCTTGTGTGCGCATGGGTGTGTTTGAGTGAGTAAATGTCCCATTCATATACTGGCATATGGGTATCTTAATGACTGTGAGGCAGATGGCCCATTCAAACTGCTAATTCATAATCCCATAAAGCAACACTGAGGGAATTTAGTAGCATTTGGCTGCAGATCTTTGCACTATCTCTCATTCTGCAAGATGGATGAGGCAGAGTGTGTGCATAAGTGTGTGTTTGTGTCTATGCACGTGTGTGTATAAGTGTACCTAAACTGTATTTGGATGCATGTGTTTGTTGTCTGCATTGTGTCTCCACCCCATGTGAATTAAGTGGGAGTGCTGTTAGGGCTGCTCTATTATAACTCTGGCACAGTGCAGCACATAAACAGGTCCCCCTCTTCAGCTGTGTTGGCAGTGATCAGCACAAATATCAAGTGCCTGCCTCTGCTCGGGATATTAATGTGTCTCTCTAATATGTTTAAATGAAATAAAATACTAGATCATGGATAATCATATGGTATTAAAAATGTAATGTATGCATTTCTACAGAAAACTCTATAATACTCTTGATTTAATGTTGTTTGAACAGCTGAGTCGAAATATTTTTCAATACATGACCGGCTCCAAAAACAACAGCTCGGTCGCATGTAAGTGGCCATTTGACAAAAGAAAAAGCAATATACAGTGATTATTTTGGACTAAATTCCCCTGAAAATGTGTTTTTATTGCTAATTAAGATCAATTAAAAACAAAGGCTTGCTAAGCAATGACCTAAATGTTGCTGCAGAAGCCTGTACATGCTCCTGAAACAATAATAATACAAAGCATATTAAACATTTAGAAGTGCTAACCTCGGTTTGCCAGCAGTTTCTTCTTCTCATAGTCATAATCCTACAAAGCACAAGCAGGAAATAACATGAGTAAATAATGCATGAAATTAAATTGTTTTGTTTTTTTGTGGTTGATGAGAACAGGCAAAGGGAGGCTGACACATCATGCTGCTGCGACAGTAAACTCGTGCAATAACCTTTGAGAGTGAGAGATGGCAAAAACAGTATGAAGGGAAACAAACGTAGATGAATTCTCAAATGTAGATCACACCAAGGTCAGTGTTGTGCAAATTGAAAGGTTATGTGACTCCACAAATAAATTGTTGCTGCTATTTTCAATTTAACTTCAGTTTGATGCAGAAAAAGTTTCAGGCTTGAACTTGTTTTCCTTTCTCTCCTTTTCATACAGATTTTTCTTTAAGATGAATTATCTCTGAAACGCTGCTTCACCTTCAGTATCTAAAGACAGTCAGTCATTCAGAAAGACTTAGTAACCATTTCTCTGAATTCCACGAATAGCCAAATAAACCTGTCAATAGATGTAGCACATCAATTTGTGGGGTCAGTAAAGTAGATCTTTAATTCCTGTTTTTCCTCACCTCAGCCTTGGATGAGTCAGCGGTTAAATCCTGAGCCAGTGTCACATCTCTTCTCAGGCTGTTCCTCCGCTCGCTCCTCCCTCCCTCTATGTCTGCATTCAATAATCTGGTACATTCAGGACACACAAAGATAGAAAGACAACGGTAAGGTCAAACTGTGATGGCAGTTATCAGAGGATTTTAAAAACAGAGTAATGATGCTCTGTATTAAAAAGGAGCTGCTCCAGAAGTCAACACGTTGCCCTTTCTCCAACTCAGCTTTCTATTTTAGTAACATTTGTAGGTCCTTGATAGATCAGGTATATGTGAGGGTTCTTGAGTGTATGAATGTGCGTTGGTGTGTATTAACCATGCTGAAAGTTTAAACATTGTTTTTATATGTATTAAGGGGACTCATTTATTCATTTGGAGCTCCCCCTACTGACTGTTTGTAGCATACAGTAGATCAGACAGATAGGACATGATTGTTGAACGCTAAGATACACTTCAAATAACTCTTTATTAAACACCATCTCTGTCATTGGAATCACTTTTTATCATGCTGATCAATGCACGTGTTTTCATTTATATGAAATATAAAGTTTTAATTTGTAATTTCGTGCTACAATAAGAGGTCACATTTAGCACTGAGCATTCTGCACAGGATTGTCTGTCTGTCTGTCTGTCTGTCTGTCTGTCTGTCTGTCTGTCTGTCATGGTATGTCATGGTATGAATGCTCACCTATATGTTAGCGCCTGTCCTGTTGAATGGCGTCTGCCCTGGACAAAAACCTTAGGGATTTCAGGACTCTGAAGACTTCCCCTTCGACCCATCAGTCCCACCCTGCTCATGATGTTGACGGCCTCACACACCTCAGACGATGACATTTCATTGACCTTAGAGCTCTCGTCCTCTGATTGGCCAGACAGGTCCTCATTTTCAAGGATCTGAAAAAAAGGAGAACGTTTGGTTCTTGGTTTTTAATTTCGCCCGAGTTAAAAGAACAGAAAAAACCTGTTTAAGTGTTTAATTTGAGTCACAGACTGTAAACTAACCTTCTCAAGCGGCCTGCTGTCGTTTCCCTTTAGTGCTGTCCTCCCCTCGTCAACAGGAGCAGTGAGGCCTGGTGGGGGTGAGGGGCGGGACTTAGTGCCAGTCACAATCTCTGTAGTTAGAGCAGACACAGACCCTGTTCAACAAGGGGGGGGACATAGTGAGTAAAAAAAATCATGTCAGTTTATTTTGCTTAAAAAACATGGCAAACTTAAAAAAAAAAAAAAAAGACTCAAGGTCAGACACAAGAAGAGCAATTTCCAACCACACAGCCATATACACAAGTATCTTTGCAAAAGTAATCTTAAATGTTAGAAGTTCAAAGGAAAAAACATGTACTCATAAAAGGCTGAAAACCTATTAGTGAAACAATCAATACACAACAGTCACAAAATATATTAACTGTATGAACGTAGCTGCCTCCCTTTTGTATTTTGGTTTCAACATGAACTCAGAGTACAATTCTTTTGCTTCCCAAGAAAACCCGCAGAAACAAAAAGTGTTGCTGGAAGAACTCAATTGCTTTGTGAATGTCACAAAAAAAGCAATAATAGGTGAAAAAAGCAATAACATGCCAGGTTAAAAGGTTGAACCTGCTTTCATCACAATTATCTCAGTGTCCAAAGACTTGATCTGGGTGGGGAGGAGCAGGATAGTAGAAAACACCGCTGTCGGCCATACTAATGTCTTTTGTAAAGTCCTAACATGTGAACGCTCACCCTGCTCAGAGAGACGAAGCTGCTGGAGCAACATGTTGAGCCAATAGCTGGTCAGCCCGCTGCCAGCCAATGTGGGGTCAGGGGTCGCCTCTGTTACCTTGGAGGTCTCACAGGAATCCAAACCAAGGAGCAAACAGCGAGCCTCATAAAGACAAGAGATGTTTCTCTCCAGACCTTTTACAACCACTGACTGCAAAAAAATACAAAACTCTGCATCAGTATTCAACAAAGCACAGCACACAGGACTGCAGGACACGTGATTTGCATCCAGTATCACAGTGAATATATTGAGGCAATATTTCAATAAACATGTTTTATTGAATCTGCTGCATATGAAATAAGCAATCACAAACTTGACAGTGAATCGAAGATGTAAGTAATTTAAAAAAGAAACACTCAAATTAACCTGGCTTTTTAGATTGAGCTATTTTGAACAATTACAAAGCAGAAAATCTGCATTCATAGAGTCGTACCTTGCTGGTCTGTTTTACTTTGGGTTTGACACTAATGAAGACTCCCAGGTTTTGCATCATCTGAGCCACTTTACAAGGATCAGCTTCCCCATCTTCACGCATGTCAAACATCAAACATACAGGCAGACAGTCCTAGATGTGCATACAAAAGTCCCACAGGATATTAAAGACAGAGTATTAATGTATGATATACAGCACAAAGACAAACACAGAAAATAAAGATACACATTTTTTTCCAAAAGAAAAGCAAAATGTCCCACTTTACCATGAGCTGTTGTCGAGCCAGACACACTCCGTCAGGGCTGCCCTGGATGAGCAGTGAGGGGGGGCTCTGAGGGGCACTGAGGTCTGGTAGGATAATCTGGGTCTGGGTCTGGTGCATGACACTCAGAAAGTGAGCTCCGTTCTGTCCAAGCAGGAAGAGGTGCTGCTGAGAGGTGACGTCCAGTTGACTGTTCACTGCACCTCCTGTGACCTCTGAGCCCAGCAGCAGGTCCATAAGTATGCACGTCGCCTTCTGCAGGATGCCATTCATGACATAATCATGTCACATAAGGTCATATGAGTAAAGTTGATTCAATTCCAGAGTCATGCCGAGGTGCCCCTAAGCAAGGCACTGAACCCGATCAGCTCTGGTGCACTCCCTGTGTAGCATTGTGTTGCAGCCCCACTCTGACATCTCTTCATGTCCACTGTGTGTGCGTATGCATGATTTGGACCCATGTGTGTGGGAAGCGTGTCTCTCTAAATCCAGAAGTTTCCTCAAGGATTAATAAAGTATAAACAATTCAAAATTCAAACGTGAAGTTGAGCTTAGTTTAGTTCATCTTATTTTAGGATTGTTTTTTATTAGTAGTTTTATCAAAAGTCAGATTTTGATTCGTCATGTTGCTAATGCTTGGGTTTGAACATTATTCTCCTCCCTTTGTACATAAACTGGTTGTCTAAAATGTTTGACACTGACCTTGACAGCAGCTGCGTTGCCCTGCAGGCCCCACACAGTACAGCAGCTTTCATAGAAAGCTGGTTGTGCCTGAGGATGTGGTGGCACAGCCCTGAAGCTCACACTGACCCCCAGAGTCTGCACTACCTGCTGGATGAGGGGGGAGCCTGCGTCTGGCAGAGCCTGGGGCACCAGACTGACAGGGAGGTCAAAGGTCAGAGACAGCGGCTGCAGATCCTAAGACAAAAAAGTTTGGATGGAAATCAAAAGAAAAATGCAATGTACAGGAGACAGGATGGGGAGAGACAGCCCAACAAACCAACAGCATTTTTTTGATAAATACCTGTCTTCTTTGTGTCCTAATCATATTTATGATTTTATTAATACATGACATGAAGTGGCAAAATACTGTTTAACTTTGAGACAAATTAAAGTCAATCCTGAGTTGTCCTCGCTCCGTAACCATTGGCTACTCACCCTTATTCTCCTTCTAGCCTCCTCCACTCCTTCTATGGGCCCAGCTATGGAGACCTGGGAAACGTTTTCAAGTAAAAGAAAATTGCATCAACTTGGTTTTCTCCCCGAAATTGACAGTGACTCACTTTAAGTCTGCATTTGTAGGTGTTACCTGGTTACTTTTCTCTCCAGTAGCACTGTGGCGATTGGAGTCGGGGAAATGGATGTGACAAGATGTGACCTCCATCACTTTTTTTATGTTTCCGCCACCTTTTCCGATCACATGGGAGTGTTCTGTATAGGCCACATCCATCTTTAGAGTCACCTTGTTTACCTGGATTATATGGAAACAGTGCTCTGATTTGTAAACAGTACTTTTAAAGATGGCCATCGAGAAAGATTCAATATGAAGAAGTGCACATTTAAACACCAGAAAGACTTTATTGGTGACAAGCAGCCTTTGCAATTCAATTCTCTTTAGGAGATGCAGAGCATCGGAAAAAAATGATGAAAGATACAAGCATGTTTTTATTGTATATTCATATTCTATGAATCAGAGCCCTCACCCTGGTTTCCAGAACTTCTAGTATCTTCTTTTTTGCTTTCAAGACACTGGCTCTCTTTCCCTCCACCTTCACATGTGGATCTAGAAGAAAATAGGAGTTCATATCAAATGTTAATTATAAAGTTTGTTAAAGAAAAAAATAAAATAGAATATAAACATATCCAAAAGCAATGCTGCTCAATCATCACTTATGGTCTTCAATACATGTGTGGTGGTGACTGTATCTGCAGAGACCTTGTCCTCTGTCTGGATTTTGATGTTTTGTTTTGGATTTTTTGGACATGTGACCTTTCTGGGCGGGGAGCTGGGATGTGTCCCCCAGCCAGGGACAGTGTGCATGTGAGTTTAGGAGTTGATACAGATCAGAGATTGGACATGATTCAAATCAGCAAATATGACTGATGTGAACATACTGACAAAGAAGAGAAACTATAATCACATGAGCCAAAATACAAGCGTTTAAAAACAAGCTTGTTCCAACAGTGAACCATGCGTTTGCTTTTACCCACAGAAGCAGACTTAGCCTGATTTATGTTGGACATTCAAGTGCCAAACACCTGCAGTTAGCTTGTGCCAGTGCGCAGTAGCTTTCAGGCCAGGTACAAGCAGTAAACAAACTAGATTCTGGATTGAGTGTGTGCTTCTGGAGGAGATGAGCCCGGGAAGGAGGGGACCCAGTTTGAATGTTGTGTTTACAAGCTGCAAGGAACAATGTTAGCGACTCTACCTTTAGTGGAAATTGCTAGATCAATATGTGAGGAAACACACAGCAGTGTTGTGCTGTGAGTAAAATAACACAGACGTGTCACCTTTCTTTGACTTGGCTCCAATCTTCAGCTTGGAAGGCCATTTCACCTGAGTGTCGGTTTCTCTCATCACCTGTGGAAGCACACAAAATCAGTGGGAGTGAGAAACAAAGAGGAGACAGGCATTGTCTGCCACAAAAATACACACACTTGTTCCTATACATACAATCACTGAACAAACAGAAACAACCTAGTATTCAGTCTAAGAATACAAAGCCTCATTTGCATTTTAAAGACTGAAATTTCCACCTCCATTAAACCAGTAATCACTAGATGTAGAGGATGGAACAAATGCAAAAGACTATCATGGATGATCCCGATTATCTATAAGCTACATACTATATAACTGGAGGCCTTTTTGTACTGGCAATTATTGGTGGCTTTATTGTGAGTTCAGCTACATTGGCTTTATTGTTTTGTCTTTGAGAGTGAACAAGCTGAATCCTGTGGAGTTGAACTTACTCTCTCAAAAAATTGCTCTCCTGTTTCACCATCTTCGTTCTTTGGAGCTGAAAGACACAAAGTGTAAAAACAGATAAAAATTCAAAGTTCCTGCAGTGTGATTTTTCATGTTGTGTTGGTCAGCAGCACAATATTCCTCTGTTCATAGCGTGTGTGGACAGCCAGCATGCAAATGTTGACTCGGGCCAAATTTGCAGAGCGTCTAAAACAAGAGGTTGCCGGGAACATAAACAATTTTAAAAGGCCATTGCTCCTTGTGACATTTACAGGGTACGAGGGGCGCAATGTCCCCCCTCCATCACTATGGGTTACGCTGGCCAGAGCTGAGGAATGGTAAGAGAACAGTGTGGGGTGGAGAGAGAAGGTGGTGGCTGTGGGGGGAAGCGACCACATATTAGCCTGGAGACAGCTCATCACATTGTGGTATTTGGTGACGCAAAG
>NC_136699.1:11631171-11643671 GCF_947650265.1 Symphodus melops | reverse complement strand
GAGCAGTCAGTCAGTCAGTCAGTCAGTCAGTCAGTCAGTCAGTCAGTCAGTCAGTCAGTCAGTCAGTCAGTCAGTCAGTCAGTCAGTCAGTCAGTCAGTCAGTCAGTCAGTCAGTCAGTCAGTCAGTCAGACAGACAGACAGACAGACAGACAGACAGACAGACAGACAGACAGACAGACAGACAGACAGACAGACAGACAGACAGACAGACAGACAGACAGACAGACAGACAGACAGACAGACAGACAGACAGACAGAAATAAAGAGAAAAAAGAAAGAAAAAAGAAAGAAAAAAAGTGAGAGAAAAAGTGAGAAAAAAAGAGAGAAAAAGTGAGAAAAAAAAGAGAGAGAAAAAATGGGGAAAAACAGAGAAAAAGTGAGAAAAAAAAGTGAGAAAAAAAGTGAGAAAAAAAGAGAGAAAAAAAGAGAGAAAAAAAAGAGAGAAAAAACAGAGCGAGCAGTCAGTCAGTCAAAAATTAAGAGAGAAAAAAAAGTGAGAGCAGTCAGTCAGTCAGTCAGTCAGTCAGTCAGTCAGTCAGTCAGTCAGTCAGTCAGTCAGTCAGTCAGTCAGTCAGTCAGTCAGTCAGTCAGTCAGTCAGTCAGTCAGTCAGTCAGTCAGTCAGTCAGTCAGTCAGTCAGTCAGTCAGACAGACAGACAGACAGACAGACAGACAGACAGACAGACAGACAGACAGACAGACAGACAGACAGACAGACAGACAGACAGACAGACAGACAGACAGACAGACAGACAGACAGACAGACAGACAGACAGACAGAAATAAAGAGAAAAAAGAAAGAAAAAAGACAGAAAAAAAGTGAGAAAAAGTGAGAAAAAAAGAGAGAAAAAACAGAGCGAGCAGTCAGTCAGTCAAAAATTAAGAGAGAAAAAAAAGTGAGAGCAGTCAGTCAGTCAGTCAGTCAGTCAGTCAGTCAGTCAGTCAGTCAGTCAGTCAGTCAGTCAGTCAGTCAGACAGACAGACAGACAGACAGACAGACAGACAGACAGACAGACAGACAGACAGACAGACAGACAGACAGACAGACAGACAGACAGACAGACAGACAGACAGACAGACAGACAGACAGACAGACAGACAGACAGACAGACAGACAGACAGACAGACAGACAGACAGACAGACAGACAGACAGACAGACAGAGAAAAAAGAAAGAAAAAAGACAGAAAAAAAGTGAGAGAAAAATTGAGAAAAAAAGAGAAAAAGTGGGAAAAAAAAGAGAGAGAAAAAATGGGGAAAAAAAGAGAGAGAAAAAGTGAGAAAAAAAGAGAGAAAAAAAGAGAGAAAAAAAAGACAGAAAAAACAGAGCGAGCAGTCAGTCAGTCAAAAATTAAGAGAGAAAAAAAAGTGAGAGCAGTCAGTCAGTCAGTCAGTCAGTCAGTCAGTCAGTCAGTCAGTCAGTCAGTCAGTCAGTCAGTCAGTCAGTCAGTCAGTCAGTCAGTCAGTCAGTCAGTCAGTCAGTCAGTCAGACAGACAGACAGACAGACAGACAGACAGACAGACAGACAGACAGACAGACAGACAGACAGACAGACAGACAGACAGACAGACAGACAGACAGACAGACAGACAGACAGACAGACAGACAGACAGACAGACAGACAGACAGACAGACAGACAGACAGACAGACAGACAGACAGACAGAAATAAAGAGAAAAAAGAAAGAAAAAAGAAAGAAAAAAGAAAGAAAAAAAGTGAGAGAAAAAGTGTGAAAAAAAGAGAGAAAAAGTGAGAAAAAAAGAGAGAGAAAAAATGGGGAAAAACAGAGAAAAAGTGAGAAAAAAAAGTGAGAAAAAAAGTGAGAAAAAAAGAGAGAAAAAAAGAGAGAAAAAAAAAGAGAGAAAAAACAGAGCGAGCAGTCAGTCAGTCAAAAATTAAGAGAGAAAAAAAAGTGAGAGCAGTCAGTCAGTCAGTCAGTCAGTCAGTCAGTCAGTCAGTCAGTCAGTCAGTCAGTCAGTCAGTCAGTCAGTCAGTCAGTCAGTCAGTCAGTCAGTCAGTCAGTCAGTCAGTCAGTCAGTCAGTCAGTCAGACAGACAGACAGACAGACAGACAGACAGACAGACAGACAGACAGACAGACAGACAGACAGACAGACAGACAGACAGACAGACAGACAGACAGACAGACAGACAGACAGACAGACAGACAGACAGACAGACAGAGAAAAAAAGAAAAAAGAAAGAAAAAAGACAGAAAAAAAGTGAGAGAAAAAGTGAGAAAAAAAGAGAGAAAAAGTGAGAAAAAAAAGAGAGAGAAAAAATGGGGAAAAAAAGAGAGAGAAAAAGTGAGAAAAAAAAGTGAGGAAAAAAGAGAGAAAAAAAGAGAGAAAAAAAGAGAGAAAAAAAAGAGAGAAAAAACAGAGCGAGCAGTCAGTCAAAAATTAAGAGAGAAAAAAAAGTGAGAGCAGTCAGTCAGTCAGTCAGTCAGTCAGTCAGTCAGTCAGACAGTCAGACAGACAGACAGACAGACAGACAGACAGACAGAAATAAAGAGAAAAAAGAAAGAAAAAAGACAGAAAAAAAGTGAGAAAAAGTGAGAAAAAAAAGTGAGAAAAAAAGAGAGAAAAAACAGAGCGAGCAGTCAGTCAGTCAAAAATTAAGAGAGAAAAAAAAGTGAGAGCAGTCAGTCAGTCAGTCAGTCAGTCAGTCAGTCAGTCAGTCAGTCAGTCAGTCAGTCAGTCAGTCAGTCAGTCAGTCAGTCAGTCAGTCAGTCAGTCAGTCAGTCAGTCAGTCAGTCAGTCAGTCAGTCAGTCAGTCAGTCAGACAGACAGACAGACAGACAGACAGACAGACAGACAGACAGACAGACAGACAGACAGACAGACAGACAGACAGACAGACAGACAGACAGACAGACAGACAGACAGACAGACAGACAGACAGACAGACAGACAGACAGACAGACAGACAGACAGAAATAAAGAGAAAAAAGAAAGAAAAAAGACAGAAAAAAAGTGAGAAAAAGTGAGAAAAAAAGAGAGAAAAAAAGAGAGAAAAAAAAGAGAGAAAAAACAGAGCGAGCAGTCAGTCAGTCAAAAATTAAGAGAGAAAAAAAAGTGAGAGCAGTCAGTCAGTCAGTCAGTCAGTCAGTCAGTCAGTCAGTCAGTCAGTCAGTCAGTCAGTCAGTCAGTCAGTCAGACAGACAGACAGACAGACAGACAGACAGACAGACAGACAGACAGACAGACAGACAGACAGACAGACAGACAGACAGACAGACAGACAGACAGACAGACAGACAGACAGACAGACAGACAGACAGACAGACAGACAGACAGACAGACAGAGAAAAAAGAAAGAAAAAAGACAGAAAAAAAGTGAGAGAAAAATTGAGAAAAAAAGAGAAAAAGTGGGAAAAAAAAGAGAGAGAAAAAATGGGGAAAAAAAGAGAGAGAAAAAGTGAGAAAAAAAGAGAGAAAAAAAGAGAGAAAAAAAAGAGAGAAAAAACAGAGCGAGCAGTCAGTCAGTCAAAAATTAAGAGAGAAAAAAAAGTGAGAGCAGTCAGTCAGTCAGTCAGTCAGTCAGTCAGTCAGTCAGTCAGTCAGTCAGTCAGTCAGTCAGTCAGTCAGTCAGTCAGTCAGTCAGTCAGTCAGTCAGTCAGTCAGTCAGTCAGTCAGTCAGTCAGTCAGTCAGTCAGTCAGTCAGTCAGACAGACAGACAGACAGACAGACAGACAGACAGACAGACAGACAGACAGACAGACAGACAGACAGACAGACAGACAGACAGACAGACAGACAGACAGACAGACAGACAGACAGACAGACAGACAGACAGACAGACAGACAGACAGACAGACAGACAGACAGACATAAAGAGAAAAAAGAAAGAAAAAAGAAAGAAAAAAGAAAGAAAAAAAGTGAGAGAAAAAGTGTGAAAAAAAGAGAGAAAAAGTGAGAAAAAAAAGAGAGAGAAAAAATGGGGAAAAACAGAGAAAAAGTGAGAAAAAAAAGTGAGAAAAAAAGTGAGAAAAAAAGAGAGAAAAAAAGAGAGAAAAAAAAAGAGAGAAAAAACAGAGCGAGCAGTCAGTCAGTCAAAAATTAAGAGAGAAAAAAAAGTGAGAGCAGTCAGTCAGTCAGTCAGTCAGTCAGTCAGTCAGTCAGTCAGTCAGTCAGTCAGTCAGTCAGTCAGTCAGTCAGTCAGTCAGTCAGTCAGTCAGTCAGTCAGTCAGTCAGTCAGTCAGTCAGTCAGACAGACAGACAGACAGACAGACAGACAGACAGACAGACAGACAGACAGACAGACAGACAGACAGACAGACAGACAGACAGACAGACAGACAGACAGACAGACAGACAGACAGAAATAAAGAGAAAAAAGAAAGAAAAAAGAAAGAAAAAAAGTGAGAGAAAAAGTGAGAAAAAAAGAGAGAAAAAGTGAGAAAAAAAAGAGAGAAAAAATGGGGAAAAACAGAGAAAAAGTGAGAAAAAAAAGTGAGAAAAAAAGTGAGAAAAAAAGAGAGAAAAAAAGAGAGAAAAAAAAGAGAGAAAAAACAGAGCGAGCAGTCAGTCAGTCAAAAATTAAGAGAGAAAAAAAAGTGAGAGCAGTCAGTCAGTCAGTCAGTCAGTCAGTCAGTCAGTCAGTCAGTCAGTCAGTCAGTCAGTCAGTCAGTCAGTCAGTCAGTCAGTCAGTCAGTCAGTCAGTCAGTCAGTCAGTCAGTCAGTCAGTCAGTCAGTCAGTCAGTCAGTCAGTCAGTCAGACAGACAGACAGACAGACAGACAGACAGACAGACAGACAGACAGACAGACAGACAGACAGACAGACAGACAGACAGACAGACAGACAGACAGACAGAAATAAAGAGAAAAAAGAAAGAAAAAAGACAGAAAAAAAGTGAGAAAAAGTGAGAAAAAAAGAGAGAAAAAACAGAGCGAGCAGTCAGTCAGTCAAAAATTAAGAGAGAAAAAAAAGTGAGAGCAGTCAGTCAGTCAGTCAGTCAGTCAGTCAGTCAGTCAGTCAGTCAGTCAGTCAGTCAGTCAGTCAGTCAGTCAGTCAGTCAGTCAGTCAGTCAGTCAGTCAGTCAGTCAGTCAGTCAGACAGACAGACAGACAGACAGACAGACAGACAGACAGACAGACAGACAGACAGACAGACAGACAGACAGACAGACAGACAGACAGACAGACAGACAGACAGACAGACAGACAGACAGACAGAGAAAAAAGAAAGAAAAAAGACAGAAAAAAAGTGAGAGAAAAATTGAGAAAAAAAGAGAAAAAGTGGGAAAAAAAAGAGAGAGAAAAAATGGGGAAAAAAAGAGAGAGAAAAAGTGAGAAAAAAAGAGAGAAAAAAAGAGAGAAAAAAAAGACAGAAAAAACAGAGCGAGCAGTCAGTCAGTCAAAAATTAAGAGAGAAAAAAAAGTGAGAGCAGTCAGTCAGTCAGTCAGTCAGTCAGTCAGTCAGTCAGTCAGTCAGTCAGTCAGTCAGTCAGTCAGTCAGTCAGTCAGTCAGTCAGTCAGTCAGTCAGTCAGTCAGTCAGTCAGTCAGTCAGTCAGACAGACAGACAGACAGACAGACAGACAGACAGACAGACAGACAGACAGACAGACAGACAGACAGACAGACAGACAGACAGACAGACAGACAGACAGACAGACAGACAGACAGACAGACAGACAGAAATAAAGAGAAAAAAGAAAGAAAAAAGAAAGAAAAAAGAAAGAAAAAAAGTGAGAGAAAAAGTGTGAAAAAAAGAGAGAAAAAGTGAGAAAAAAAAGAGAGAGAAAAAATGGGGAAAAACAGAGAAAAAGTGAGAAAAAAAAGTGAGAAAAAAAGTGAGAAAAAAAGAGAGAAAAAAAGAGAGAAAAAAAAAGAGAGAAAAAACAGAGCGAGCAGTCAGTCAGTCAAAAATTAAGAGAGAAAAAAAAGTGAGAGCAGTCAGTCAGTCAGTCAGTCAGTCAGTCAGTCAGTCAGTCAGTCAGTCAGTCAGTCAGTCAGTCAGTCAGTCAGTCAGTCAGTCAGTCAGTCAGTCAGTCAGTCAGTCAGTCAGTCAGTCAGTCAGTCAGTCAGTCAGTCAGTCAGTCAGTCAGACAGACAGACAGACAGACAGACAGACAGACAGACAGACAGACAGACAGACAGACAGACAGACAGACAGACAGACAGACAGACAGACAGACAGACAGACAGACAGACAGACAGACAGACAGACAGACAGACAGACAGACAGACAGACAGAGAAAAAAAGAAAAAAGAAAGAAAAAAGACAGAAAAAAAGTGAGAGAAAAAGTGAGAAAAAAAGAGAGAAAAAGTGAGAAAAAAAAGAGAGAGAAAAAATGGGGAAAAAAAGAGAGAGAAAAAGTGAGAAAAAAAAGTGAGGAAAAAAGAGAGAAAAAAAGAGAGAAAAAAAGAGAGAAAAAAAAGAGAGAAAAAACAGAGCGAGCAGTCAGTCAAAAATTAAGAGAGAAAAAAAAGTGAGAGCAGTCAGTCAGTCAGTCAGTCAGTCAGTCAGTCAGTCAGACAGTCAGACAGACAGACAGACAGACAGACAGACAGACAGACAGAAATAAAGAGAAAAAAGAAAGAAAAAAGACAGAAAAAAAGTGAGAAAAAGTGAGAAAAAAAAGTGAGAAAAAAAGAGAGAAAAAACAGAGCGAGCAGTCAGTCAGTCAAAAATTAAGAGAGAAAAAAAAGTGAGAGCAGTCAGTCAGTCAGTCAGTCAGTCAGTCAGTCAGTCAGTCAGTCAGTCAGTCAGTCAGTCAGTCAGTCAGTCAGTCAGTCAGTCAGTCAGTCAGTCAGTCAGTCAGTCAGTCAGTCAGTCAGTCAGTCAGACAGACAGACAGACAGACAGACAGACAGACAGACAGACAGACAGACAGACAGACAGACAGACAGACAGACAGACAGACAGACAGACAGACAGACAGAAATAAAGAGAAAAAAGAAAGAAAAAAGACAGAAAAAAAGTGAGAAAAAGTGAGAAAAAAAGAGAGAAAAAAAGAGAGAAAAAAAAGAGAGAAAAAACAGAGCGAGCAGTCAGTCAGTCAAAAATTAAGAGAGAAAAAAAAGTGAGAGCAGTCAGTCAGTCAGTCAGTCAGTCAGTCAGTCAGTCAGTCAGTCAGTCAGTCAGTCAGTCAGTCAGTCAGTCAGTCAGTCAGTCAGTCAGTCAGTCAGTCAGTCAGTCAGTCAGTCAGTCAGTCAGTCAGTCAGTCAGTCAGTCAGACAGACAGACAGACAGACAGACAGACAGACAGACAGACAGACAGACAGACAGACAGACAGACAGACAGACAGACAGACAGACAGACAGACAGACAGACAGAAATAAAGAGAAAAAAGAAAGAAAAAAGAAAGAAAAAAGAAAGAAAAAAAGTGAGAGAAAAATTGAGAAAAAAAGAGAAAAAGTGGGAAAAAAAAGAGAGAGAAAAAATGGGGAAAAAAAGAGAGAGAAAAAGTGAGAAAAAAAGAGAGAAAAAAAGAGAGAAAAAAAAGACAGAAAAAACAGAGCGAGCAGTCAGTCAGTCAAAAATTAAGAGAGAAAAAAAAGTGAGAGCAGTCAGTCAGTCAGTCAGTCAGTCAGTCAGTCAGTCAGTCAGTCAGTCAGTCAGTCAGTCAGTCAGTCAGTCAGTCAGTCAGTCAGTCAGTCAGTCAGTCAGTCAGTCAGTCAGTCAGTCAGTCAGTCAGACAGACAGACAGACAGACAGACAGACAGACAGACAGACAGACAGACAGACAGACAGACAGACAGACAGACAGACAGACAGACAGACAGACAGACAGACAGACAGACAGACAGACAGACAGACAGACAGACAGACAGACAGAAATAAAGAGAAAAAAGAAAGAAAAAAGAAAGAAAAAAGAAAGAAAAAAAGTGAGAGAAAAAGTGTGAAAAAAAGAGAGAAAAAGTGAGAAAAAAAAGAGAGAGAAAAAATGGGGAAAAACAGAGAAAAAGTGAGAAAAAAAAGTGAGAAAAAAAGTGAGAAAAAAAGAGAGAAAAAAAGAGAGAAAAAAAAAGAGAGAAAAAACAGAGCGAGCAGTCAGTCAGTCAAAAATTAAGAGAGAAAAAAAAGTGAGAGCAGTCAGTCAGTCAGTCAGTCAGTCAGTCAGTCAGTCAGTCAGTCAGTCAGTCAGTCAGTCAGTCAGTCAGTCAGTCAGTCAGTCAGTCAGTCAGTCAGTCAGTCAGTCAGTCAGTCAGTCAGTCAGACAGACAGACAGACAGACAGACAGACAGACAGACAGACAGACAGACAGACAGACAGACAGACAGACAGACAGACAGACAGACAGACAGACAGACAGACAGACAGACAGACAGACAGACAGACAGACAGACAGACAGACAGACAGAGAAAAAAAGAAAAAAGAAAGAAAAAAGACAGAAAAAAAGTGAGAGAAAAAGTGAGAAAAAAAGAGAGAAAAAGTGAGAAAAAAAAGAGAGAGAAAAAATGGGGAAAAAAAGAGAGAGAAAAAGTGAGAAAAAAAAGTGAGGAAAAAAGAGAGAAAAAAAGAGAGAAAAAAAGAGAGAAAAAAAAGAGAGAAAAAACAGAGCGAGCAGTCAGTCAAAAATTAAGAGAGAAAAAAAAGTGAGAGCAGTCAGTCAGTCAGTCAGTCAGTCAGTCAGTCAGTCAGACAGTCAGACAGACAGACAGACAGACAGACAGACAGAAATAAAGAGAAAAAAGAAAGAAAAAAGACAGAAAAAAAGTGAGAAAAAGTGAGAAAAAAAAGTGAGAAAAAAAGAGAGAAAAAACAGAGCGAGCAGTCAGTCAGTCAAAAATTAAGAGAGAAAAAAAAGTGAGAGCAGTCAGTCAGTCAGTCAGTCAGTCAGTCAGTCAGTCAGTCAGTCAGTCAGTCAGTCAGTCAGTCAGTCAGTCAGTCAGTCAGTCAGTCAGTCAGTCAGTCAGTCAGTCAGTCAGTCAGTCAGTCAGACAGACAGACAGACAGACAGACAGACAGACAGACAGACAGACAGACAGACAGACAGACAGACAGACAGACAGACAGACAGACAGACAGACAGACAGACAGACAGACAGACAGACAGACAGACAGACAGACAGACAGACAGAAATAAAGAGAAAAAAGAAAGAAAAAAGAAAGAAAAAAGAAAGAAAAAAAGTGAGAGAAAAAGTGTGAAAAAAAGAGAGAAAAAGTGAGAAAAAAAAGAGAGAGAAAAAATGGGGAAAAACAGAGAAAAAGTGAGAAAAAAAAGTGAGAAAAAAAGTGAGAAAAAAAGAGAGAAAAAAAGAGAGAAAAAAAAAGAGAGAAAAAACAGAGCGAGCAGTCAGTCAGTCAAAAATTAAGAGAGAAAAAAAAGTGAGAGCAGTCAGTCAGTCAGTCAGTCAGTCAGTCAGTCAGTCAGTCAGTCAGTCAGTCAGTCAGTCAGTCAGTCAGTCAGTCAGTCAGTCAGTCAGTCAGTCAGTCAGTCAGACAGACAGACAGACAGACAGACAGACAGACAGACAGACAGACAGACAGACAGACAGACAGACAGACAGACAGACAGACAGACAGACAGACAGACAGACAGACAGACAGACAGACAGACAGACAGACAGACAGACAGACAGACAGACAGACAGACAGACAGACAGAGAAAAAAAGAAAAAAGAAAGAAAAAAGACAGAAAAAAAGTGAGAGAAAAAGTGAGAAAAAAAGAGAGAAAAAGTGAGAAAAAAAAGAGAGAGAAAAAATGGGGAAAAAAAGAGAGAGAAAAAGTGAGAAAAAAAAGTGAGGAAAAAAGAGAGAAAAAAAGAGAGAAAAAAAGAGAGAAAAAAAAGAGAGAAAAAACAGAGCGAGCAGTCAGTCAAAAATTAAGAGAGAAAAAAAAGTGAGAGCAGTCAGTCAGTCAGTCAGTCAGTCAGTCAGTCAGTCAGACAGTCAGACAGACAGACAGACAGACAGACAGACAGAAATAAAGAGAAAAAAGAAAGAAAAAAGACAGAAAAAAAGTGAGAAAAAGTGAGAAAAAAAAGTGAGAAAAAAAGAGAGAAAAAACAGAGCGAGCAGTCAGTCAGTCAAAAATTAAGAGAGAAAAAAAAGTGAGAGCAGTCAGTCAGTCAGTCAGTCAGTCAGTCAGTCAGTCAGTCAGTCAGTCAGTCAGTCAGTCAGTCAGTCAGTCAGTCAGTCAGTCAGTCAGTCAGTCAGTCAGTCAGTCAGTCAGTCAGTCAGTCAGTCAGACAGACAGACAGACAGACAGACAGACAGACAGACAGACAGACAGACAGACAGACAGACAGACAGACAGACAGACAGACAGACAGACAGACAGACAGACAGACAGACAGACAGACAGACAGACAGACAGACAGACAGACAGAAATAAAGAGAAAAAAGAAAGAAAAAAGACAGAAAAAAAGTGAGAAAAAGTGAGAAAAAAAGAGAGAAAAAAAGAGAGAAAAAAAAGAGAGAAAAAACAGAGCGAGCAGTCAGTCAGTCAAAAATTAAGAGAGAAAAAAAAGTGAGAGCAGTCAGTCAGTCAGTCAGTCAGTCAGTCAGTCAGTCAGTCAGTCAGTCAGTCAGTCAGTCAGTCAGTCAGTCAGTCAGTCAGTCAGTCAGTCAGTCAGTCAGTCAGTCAGTCAGTCAGTCAGTCAGTCAGTCAGTCAGTCAGTCAGTCAGTCAGACAGACAGACAGACAGACAGACAGACAGACAGACAGACAGACAGACAGACAGACAGACAGACAGACAGACAGACAGACAGACAGACAGACAGACAGACAGACAGACAGACAGACAGACAGACAGACAGACAGACAGACAGACAGACAGACAGACAGAGAAAAAAGAAAGAAAAAAGACAGAAAAAAAAGAAAGAAAAAAGTGAGAGAAAAATTGAGAAAAAAAGAGAAAAAGTGGGAAAAAAAAGAGAGAGAAAAAATGGGGAAAAAAAGAGAGAGAAAAAGTGAGAAAAAAAGAGAGAAAAAAAGAGAGAAAAAAAAGAGAGAAAAAACAGAGCGAGCAGTCAGTCAGTCAAAAATTAAGAGAGAAAAAAAAGTGAGAGCAGTCAGTCAGTCAGTCAGTCAGTCAGTCAGTCAGTCAGTCAGTCAGTCAGTCAGTCAGTCAGTCAGTCAGTCAGTCAGTCAGTCAGTCAGTCAGTCAGTCAGTCAGTCAGTCAGTCAGTCAGTCAGTCAGTCAGTCAGTCAGTCAGACAGACAGACAGACAGACAGACAGACAGACAGACAGACAGACAGACAGACAGACAGACAGACAGACAGACAGACAGACAGACAGACAGACAGACAGACAGACAGACAGACAGACAGACAGAAATAAAGAGAAAAAAGAAAGAAAAAAGAAAGAAAAAAAGTGAGAGAAAAAGTGTGAAAAAAAGAGAGAAAAAGTGAGAAAAAAAAGAGAGAGAAAAAATGGGGAAAAACAGAGAAAAAGTGAGAAAAAAAAGTGAGAAAAAAAGTGAGAAAAAAAGAGAGAAAAAAAGAGAGAAAAAAAAAGAGAGAAAAAACAGAGCGAGCAGTCAGTCAGTCAAAAATTAAGAGAGAAAAAAAAGTGAGAGCAGTCAGTCAGTCAGTCAGTCAGTCAGTCAGTCAGTCAGTCAGTCAGTCAGTCAGTCAGTCAGTCAGTCAGTCAGTCAGTCAGTCAGTCAGTCAGTCAGTCAGTCAGTCAGTCAGTCAGTCAGTCAGACAGACAGACAGACAGACAGACAGACAGACAGACAGACAGACAGACAGACAGACAGACAGACAGACAGACAGACAGACAGACAGACAGACAGACAGACAGACAGACAGACAGACAGACAGACAGACAGACAGACAGACAGACAGACAGACAGACAGACAGACAGAAATAAAGAGAAAAAAGAAAGAAAAAAGACAGAAAAAAAGTGAGAAAAAGTGAGAAAAAAAGAGAGAAAAAAAGAGAGAAAAAAAAGAGAGAAAAAACAGAGCGAGCAGTCAGTCAGTCAAAAATTAAGAGAGAAAAAAAAGTGAGAGCAGTCAGTCAGTCAGTCAGTCAGTCAGTCAGACAGTCAGACAGACAGACAGACAGACAGACAGACAGACAGACAGACAGACAGACAGACAGACAGACAGACAGACAGACAGACAGACAGAAATAAAGAGAAAAAAGAAAGAAAAAAGAAAGAAAAAAGAAAGAAAAAAAGTGAGAGAAAAAGTGTGAAAAAAAGAGAGAAAAAGTGAGAAAAAAAAGAGAGAGAAAAAATGGGGAAAAACAGAGAAAAAGTGAGAAAAAAAAGTGAGAAAAAAAGTGAGAAAAAAAGAGAGAAAAAAAGAGAGAAAAAAAAAGAGAGAAAAAACAGAGCGAGCAGTCAGTCAGTCAAAAATTAAGAGAGAAAAAAAAGTGAGAGCAGTCAGTCAGTCAGTCAGTCAGTCAGTCAGTCAGTCAGACAGTCAGACAGTCAGACAGACAGACAGACAGACAGACAGACAGACAGACAGACAGACAGACAGAAATAAAGAGAAAAAAGAAAGAAAAAAGAAAGAAAAAAAGTGAGAGAAAAAGTGAGAAAAAAAGAGAGAAAAAGTGAGAAAAAAAAGAGAGAGAAAAAATGGGGAAAA
>NC_136699.1:11621171-11623671 GCF_947650265.1 Symphodus melops | reverse complement strand
AGTCAGTCAGTCAGTCAGTCAGTCAGTCAGTCAGTCAGTCAGTCAGTCAGTCAGTCAGTCAGTCAGTCAGTCAGTCAGTCAGTCAGTCAGTCAGTCAGTCAGTCAGTCAGTCAGTCAGTCAGTCAGTCAGTCAGTCAGTCAGTCAGTCAGTCAGACAGACAGACAGACAGACAGACAGACAGACAGACAGACAGACAGACAGACAGACAGACAGACAGACAGACAGACAGACAGACAGACAGACAGACAGACAGACAGACAGACAGACAGACAGACAGACAGACAGACAGAGAAAAAAGAAAGAAAAAAGACAGAAAAAAAGTGAGAGAAAAATTGAGAAAAAAAGAGAGAAAAAAAGAGAGAAAAAAAAGAGAGAAAAAACAGAGCGAGCAGTCAGTCAGTCAAAAATTAAGAGAGAAAAAAAAGTGAGAGCAGTCAGTCAGTCAGTCAGTCAGTCAGTCAGTCAGTCAGTCAGTCAGTCAGTCAGTCAGTCAGTCAGTCAGTCAGTCAGTCAGTCAGTCAGTCAGTCAGACAGACAGACAGACAGACAGACAGACAGACAGACAGACAGACAGACAGACAGACAGACAGACAGACAGACAGACAGACAGACAGACAGACAGACAGACAGACAGACAGACAGACAGACAGACAGACAGACAGACAGACAGACAGACAGACAGACAGACAGACAGACAGACAGACAGACAGACAGAAATAAAGAGAAAAAAGAAAGAAAAAAGAAAGAAAAAAGAAAGAAAAAAAGTGAGAGAAAAAGTGTGAAAAAAAGAGAGAAAAAGTGAGAAAAAAAAGAGAGAGAAAAAATGGGGAAAAACAGAGAAAAAGTGAGAAAAAAAAGTGAGAAAAAAAGTGAGAAAAAAAGAGAGAAAAAAAGAGAGAAAAAAAAAGAGAAAAAACAGAGCGAGCAGTCAGTCAGTCAAAAATTAAGAGAGAAAAAAAAGTGAGAGCAGTCAGTCAGTCAGTCAGTCAGTCAGTCAGTCAGTCAGTCAGTCAGTCAGTCAGTCAGTCAGTCAGTCAGTCAGTCAGTCAGTCAGTCAGTCAGTCAGTCAGTCAGTCAGTCAGTCAGTCAGTCAGTCAGTCAGTCAGACAGACAGACAGACAGACAGACAGACAGACAGACAGACAGACAGACAGACAGACAGACAGACAGACAGACAGACAGACAGACAGACAGACAGACAGACAGACAGACAGACAGACAGACAGACAGACAGACAGACAGACAGACAGACAGACAGACAGACAGACAGACAGACAGACAGAGAAAAAAAGAAAAAAGAAATAAAAAAGACAGAAAAAAAGTGAGAGAAAAAGTGAGAAAAAAAGAGAGAAAAAGTGAGAAAAAAAAGTGAGGAAAAAAGAGAGAAAAAAAGAGAGAAAAAAAGAGAGAAAAAAAAGAGAGAAAAAACAGAGCGAGCAGTCAGTCAAAAATTAAGAGAGAAAAAAAAGTGAGAGCAGTCAGTCAGTCAGTCAGTCAGTCAGTCAGTCAGTCAGACAGTCAGACAGACAGACAGACAGACAGAAATAAAGAGAAAAAAGAAAGAAAAAAGACAGAAAAAAAGTGAGAAAAAGTGAGAAAAAAAAGTGAGAAAAAAAGAGAGAAAAAACAGAGCGAGCAGTCAGTCAGTCAAAAATTAAGAGAGAAAAAAAAGTGAGAGCAGTCAGTCAGTCAGTCAGTCAGTCAGTCAGTCAGTCAGTCAGTCAGTCAGTCAGTCAGTCAGTCAGTCAGTCAGTCAGTCAGTCAGTCAGTCAGTCAGTCAGTCAGTCAGTCAGTCAGTCAGTCAGTCAGTCAGTCAGTCAGTCAGACAGACAGACAGACAGACAGACAGACAGACAGACAGACAGACAGACAGACAGACAGACAGACAGACAGACAGACAGACAGACAGACAGACAGACAGACAGACAGACAGACAGACAGACAGACAGACAGACAGACAGACAGACAGACAGACAGACAGACAGACAGACAGACAGACAGACAGACAGACAGACAGACAGACAGACAGACAGACAGACAGACAGACAGAGAAAAAAAGAAAAAAGAAAGAAAAAAGACAGAAAAAAAGTGAGAGAAAAAGTGAGAAAAAAAGAGAGAAAAAGTGAGAAAAAAAAGAGAGAGAAAAAATGGGGAAAAAAAGAGAGAGAAAAAGTGAGAAAAAAAAGTGAGGAAAAAAGAGAGAAAAAAAGAGAGAAAAAAAGAGAGAAAAAAAAGAGAGAAAAAACAGAGCGAGCAGTCAGTCAAAAATTAAGAGAGAAAAAAAAGTGAGAGCAGTCAGTCAGTCAGTCAGTCAGTCAGTCAGTCAGTCAGACAGTCAGACAGACAGACAGACAGACAGAAATAAAGAGAAAAAAGAAAGAAAAAAGACAGAAAAAAAGTGAGAAAAAGTGAGAAAAAAAAGTGAGAAAAAAAGAGAGAAAAAACAGAGCGAGCAGTCAGTCAGTCAAAAATTAAGAGAGAAAAAAAAGTGAGAGCAGT
>NC_136699.1:11606171-11611171 GCF_947650265.1 Symphodus melops | reverse complement strand
GCAGTCAGTCAGTCAAAAATTAAGAGAGAAAAAAAAGTGAGAGCAGTCAGTCAGTCAGTCAGTCAGTCAGTCAGTCAGTCAGTCAGTCAGTCAGTCAGTCAGTCAGTCAGTCAGTCAGTCAGTCAGTCAGTCAGTCAGTCAGTCAGTCAGTCAGTCAGTCAGTCAGTCAGTCAGTCAGTCAGTCAGTCAGTCAGTCAGTCAGTCAGTCAGTCAGTCAGTCAGTCAGTCAGTCAGTCAGTCAGTCAGTCAGTCAGTCAGACAGACAGACAGACAGACAGACAGACAGAGAAAAAAGAAAGAAAAAAGACAGAAAAAAAGTGAGAGAAAAATTGAGAAAAAAAGAGAAAAAGTGAGAAAAAAAAGAGAGAGAAAAAATGGGGAAAAAAAGAGAGAGAAAAAGTGAGAAAAAAAGAGAGAAAAAAAGAGAGAAAAAAAAGAGAGAAAAAACAGAGCGAGCAGTCAGTCAGTCAAAAATTAAGAGAGAAAAAAAAGTGAGAGCAGTCAGTCAGTCAGTCAGTCAGTCAGTCAGTCAGTCAGTCAGTCAGTCAGTCAGTCAGTCAGTCAGTCAGTCAGTCAGTCAGTCAGTCAGTCAGTCAGTCAGTCAGTCAGTCAGTCAGTCAGTCAGTCAGTCAGTCAGTCAGTCAGTCAGTCAGTCAGTCAGTCAGTCAGTCAGTCAGTCAGTCAGTCAGTCAGTCAGTCAGACAGACAGACAGACAGACAGACAGACAGACAGACAGACAGACAGACAGACAGACAGACAGACAGACAGACAGACAGACAGACAGACAGACAGACAGACAGACAGACAGACAGACAGACAGACAGACAGACAGACAGACAGACAGACAGACAGACAGACAGACAGACAGACAGACAGACAGACAGACAGACAGACAGACAGAAATAAAGAGAAAAAAGAAAGAAAAAAGAAAGAAAAAAAGTGAGAGAAAAAGTGAGATAAAAAGAGAGAAAAAGTGAGAAAAAAAAGAGAGAGAAAAAATGGGGAAAAAAAGAGAGAGAAAAAGTGAGAAAAAAAAGTGAGGAAAAAAGAGAGGAAAAAAAGAGAGAAAAAAAGAGAGAAAAAAAAGAGAGAAAAAACAGAGCGAGCAGTCAGTCAAAAATTAAGAGAGAAAAAAAAGTGAGAGCAGTCAGTCAGTCAGTCAGTCAGTCAGTCAGTCAGACAGTCAGACAGACAGACAGACAGACAGACAGACAGACAGAAATAAAGAGAAAAAAGAAAGAAAAAAGACAGAAAAAAAGTGAGAAAAAGTGAGAAAAAAAAGTGATAAAAAGTGAGAAAAAAAAGAGAGAAAAAATGGGGAAAAAGAGAGAAAAAGTGAGAAACAAAAGTGAGAAAAAAAGAGAGAAAAAACAGAGCGAGCAGTCAGTCAAAAATTAAGAGAGAAAAAAAAGTGAGAGCAGTCAGTCAGTCAGTCAGTCAGTCAGTCAGTCAGTCAGTCAGTCAGTCAGTCAGTCAGTCAGTCAGTCAGTCAGTCAGTCAGTCAGTCAGTCAGTCAGTCAGTCAGTCAGTCAGTCAGACAGACAGACAGACAGACAGACAGACAGACAGACAGACAGACAGACAGACAGACAGACAGACAGACAGACAGACAGACAGACAGACAGACAGACAGACAGACAGACAGACAGACAGACAGACAGACAGACAGACAGACAGACAGACAGACAGACAGACAGACAGACAGACAGACAGACAGACAGACAGACAGACAGAGAAAAAAGAAAGAAAAAAGACAGAAAAAAAGTGAGAGAAAAATTGATTGAGAAAAAAAGAGAAAAAGTGAGAAAAAAAAGAGAGAGAAAAAATGGGGAAAAAAAGAGAGAGAAAAAGTGAGGAAAAAAAGAGAGAAAAAAAGAGAGAAAAAAAAGAGAGAAAAAACAGAGCGAGCAGTCAGTCAGTCAAAAATTAAGAGAGAAAAAAAAGTGAGAGCAGTCAGTCAGTCAGTCAGTCAGTCAGTCAGTCAGACAGTCAGACAGACAGACAGACAGACAGACAGACAGACAGAAATAAAGAGAAAAAAGAAAGAAAAAAGACAGAAAAAAAGTGAGAAAAAGTGAGAAAAAAAAGTGATAAAAAGTGAGAAAAAAAAGAGAGAAAAAATGGGGAAAAAGAGAGAAAAAGTGAGAAACAAAAGTGAGAAAAAAAGAGAGAAAAAACAGAGCGAGCAGTCAGTCAAAAATTAAGAGAGAAAAAAAAGTGAGAGCAGTCAGTCAGTCAGTCAGTCAGTCAGTCAGTCAGTCAGTCAGTCAGTCAGTCAGTCAGTCAGTCAGTCAGTCAGTCAGTCAGTCAGTCAGTCAGTCAGTCAGTCAGTCAGTCAGTCAGTCAGTCAGTCAGTCAGTCAGTCAGTCAGTCAGTCAGTCAGTCAGACAGACAGACAGACAGACAGACAGACAGACAGACAGACAGACAGACAGACAGACAGACAGACAGACAGACAGACAGACAGACAGACAGACAGACAGACAGACAGACAGACAGACAGACAGACAGACAGACAGACAGACAGACAGACAGACAGACAGACAGACAGACAGACAGACAGACAGACAGACAGACAGAGAAAAAAGAAAGAAAAAAGACAGAAAAAAAGTGAGAGAAAAATTGAGAAAAAAAGAGAAAAAGTGAGAAAAAAAAGAGAGAGAAAAAATGGGGAAAAAAAGAGAGAGAAAAAGTGAGAAAAAAAGAGAGAAAAAAAGAGAGAAAAAAAAGAGAGAAAAAACAGAGCGAGCAGTCAGTCAGTCAAAAATTAAGAGAGAAAAAAAAGTGAGAGCAGTCAGTCAGTCAGTCAGTCAGTCAGTCAGTCAGTCAGTCAGTCAGTCAGTCAGTCAGTCAGTCAGTCAGTCAGTCAGTCAGTCAGTCAGTCAGTCAGTCAGTCAGTCAGTCAGTCAGTCAGTCAGTCAGTCAGTCAGTCAGTCAGTCAGTCAGTCAGACAGACAGACAGACAGACAGACAGACAGACAGACAGACAGACAGACAGACAGACAGACAGACAGACAGACAGACAGACAGACAGACAGACAGACAGACAGACAGACAGACAGACAGACAGACAGACAGACAGACAGACAGACAGACAGACAGACAGACAGAGAAAAAAGAAAGAAAAAAGAAAGAAAAAAAGTGAGAGAAAAAGTGAGATAAAAAGAGAGAAAAAGTGAGAAAAAAAAGAGAGAGAAAAAATGGGGAAAAAAAGAGAGAGAAAAAGTGAGAAAAAAAAGTGAGGAAAAAAGAGAGAAAAAAAGAGAGAAAAAAAGAGAGAAAAAAAAGAGAGAAAAAACAGAGCGAGCAGTCAGTCAAAAATTAAGAGAGAAAAAAAAGTGAGAGCAGTCAGTCAGTCAGTCAGTCAGTCAGTCAGACAGTCAGACAGACAGACAGACAGAAATAAAGAGAAAAAAGAAAGAAAAAAGACAGAAAAAAAGTGAGAAAAAGTGAGAAAAAAAAGTGAGAAAAAGTGAGAAAAAAAAGAGAGAAAAAATGGGGAAAAAGAGAGAAAAAGTGAGAAACAAAAGTGAGAAAAAAAGAGAGAAAAAACAGAGCGAGCAGTCAGTCAAAAATTAAGAGAGAAAAAAAAGTGAGAGCAGTCAGTCAGTCAGTCAGTCAGTCAGTCAGTCAGTCAGTCAGTCAGTCAGTCAGTCAGTCAGTCAGTCAGTCAGTCAGTCAGTCAGTCAGTCAGTCAGTCAGACAGACAGACAGACAGACAGACAGACAGACAGACAGACAGACAGACAGACAGACAGACACAGACAGACAGACAGACAGACAGACAGACAGACAGACAGACAGACAGACAGACAGAAATAAAGAGAAAAAAGAAAGAAAAAAGACAGAAAAAAAGTGAGAGAAAAAGTGAGAAAAAAAGAGAGAAAAAGTGAAAAAAAAAGAGAGAGAAAAAATGGGGAAAAACAGAGAAAAAGTGAGAAAAAAAGTGAGAAAAAAAAGAGAGAGAAAAAATGGGGAAAAAGAGAGAAAAAGTGAGAAAAAAAAGTGAGGAAAAAAGAGAGAAAAAACAGAGCGAGCAGTCAGTCAAAAATTAAGAGAGAAAAAAAAGTGAGAGCAGTCAGTCAGTCAGTCAGTCAGTCAGTCAGTCAGACAGTCAGACAGTCAGACAGACAGACAGACAGACAGACAGACAGACAGACAGAGAAAAAAGACAGAAAAAAAGTGAGAGAAAAAGTAAGAAAAAAAGTGAGAAAAAAAAGAGAGAAAAAATGGGGAAAAAGAGAGAAAAAGTGAGAAACAAAAGTGAGAAAAAAAGAGAGAAAAAAAGAGAGAAAAAACAGAGCGAGCAGTCAGTCAAAAATTAAGAGAGAAAAAAAAGTGAGAGCAGTCAGTCAGTCAGTCAGTCAGTCAGTCAGTCAGTCAGTCAGTCAGTCAGTCAGTCAGTCAGTCAGTCAGTCAGTCAGTCAGTCAGTCAGTCAGTCAGTCAGTCAGTCAGTCAGTCAGTCAGTCAGTCAGTCAGTCAGTCAGTCAGTCAGTCAGTCAGTCAGTCAGTCAGTCAGACAGACAGACAGACAGACAGACAGACAGACAGACAGACAGACAGACAGACAGACAGACAGACAGACAGACAGACAGACAGACAGACAGACAGACAGACAGACAGACAGACAGACAGACAGACAGACAGACAGACAGACAGACAGACAGACAGACAGACAGACAGACAGACAGACAGACAGACAGACAGACAGACAGACAGACAGACAGACAGAAATAAAGAGAAAAAAGAAAGAAAAAAGACAGAAAAAAAGTGAGAGAAAAAGTGAGAAAAAAAGAGAGAAAAAGTGAAAAAAAAAGAGAGAGAAAAAATGGGGAAAAACAGAGAAAAAGTGAGAAAAAAAGTGAGAAAAAAAAGAGAGAGAAAAAATGGGGAAAAAGAGAGAAAAAGTGAGAAAAAAAAGTGAGAAAAAAAGAGAGAAAAAACAGAGCGAGCAGTCAGTCAAAAATTAAGAGAGAAAAAAAAGTGAGAGCAGTCAGT
>NC_136699.1:11594365-11605971 GCF_947650265.1 Symphodus melops | reverse complement strand
AAAGAGAGAAAAAAAAAGAGAGAAAAAACAGAGCGAGCAGTCAGTCAGTCAAAAATTAAGAGAGAAAAAAAAGTGAGGTCAGTCAGTCAGTCAGTCAGTCAGTCAGTCAGTCAGTCAGTCAGTCAGTCAGTCAGTCAGTCAGTCAGTCAGTCAGTCAGTCAGTCAGTCAGTCAGTCAGTCAGTCAGTCAGTCAGTCAGTCAGTCAGTCAGTCAGTCAGTCAGTCAGTCAGTCAGTCAGTCAGACAGACAGACAGACAGACAGACAGACAGACAGACAGACAGACAGACAGACAGACAGACAGACAGACAGACAGACAGACAGACAGACAGACAGACAGACAGACAGACAGACAGACAGACAGACAGACAGACAGACAGACAGACAGACAGACAGACAGACAGACAGAGAAAAAAGAAAGAAAAAAGACAGAAAAAAAGTGAGAGAAAAAGTGAGAAAAAAAGTGAGAAAAAAAAGAGAGAGAAAAAATGGGGAAAAAGAGAGAAAAAGTGAGAAAAAAAAGTGAGAAAAAAAGAGAGAAAAAACAGAGCGAGCAGTCAGTCAAAAATTAAGAGAGAAAAAAAAGTGAGAGCAGTCAGTCAGTCAGTCAGTCAGTCAGTCAGTCAGTCAGTCAGTCAGTCAGTCAGTCAGTCAGTCAGTCAGTCAGTCAGTCAGTCAGTCAGTCAGTCAGTCAGTCAGTCAGTCAGTCAGTCAGTCAGTCAGTCAGTCAGTCAGTCAGTCAGACAGACAGACAGACAGACAGACAGACAGACAGACAGACAGACAGACAGACAGACAGACAGACAGACAGACAGACAGACAGACAGACAGACAGACAGACAGACAGACAGACAGACAGACAGACAGACAGACAGACAGACAGACAGACAGACAGACAGACAGACAGACAGAAATAAAGAGAAAAAAGAAAGAAAAAAGAAAGAAAAAAGACAGAAAATAAGTGAGAGAAAAAGTGAGAAAAAAAGAGAGAAAAAAAAGAGAGAGAAAAAATGGGGAAAAAAAGAGAGAAAAAGAGAGAGAAAAAAGTGAGGAAAAAAGAGAGAAAAAAAAGGAGAGAAAAAACAGAGCGAGCAGTCAGTCAAAAATTAAGAGAGAAAAAAAAGTGAGAGCAGTCAGTCAGTCAGTCAGTCAGTCAGTCAGTCAGTCAGTCAGTCAGTCAGTCAGACAGTCAGACAGACAGACAGACAGACAGACAGACAGACAGAAATAAAGAGAAAAAAGAAAGAAAAAAGACAGAAAAAAAGTGAGAGAAAAAAAGAGAGAAAAAGTGAGAAAAAAAAGAGAGAGAAAAAGAGAGTGAAAAAATGGGGAAAAAGAGAGAAAAAGTGAGAAAAAAAAGAGAGAAAAAACAGAGCGAGCAGTCAGTCAAAAATTAAGAGAGAAAAAAAAGTGAGAGCAGTCAGTCAGTCAGTCAGTCAGTCAGTCAGTCAGTCAGTCAGTCAGTCAGTCAGTCAGTCAGTCAGTCAGTCAGTCAGTCAGTCAGTCAGTCAGTCAGTCAGTCAGTCAGTCAGTCAGTCAGTCAGTCAGTCAGTCAGTCAGTCAGTCAGACAGACAGACAGACAGACAGACAGACAGACAGACAGACAGACAGACAGACAGACAGACAGACAGACAGACAGACAGACAGACAGACAGACAGACAGACAGACAGACAGACAGACAGACAGACAGACAGACAGACAGACAGACAGACAGACAGACAGACAGACAGACAGACAGACAGACAGACAGACAGACAGACAGACAGACAGACAGAGAAAAAAGAAAGAAAAAAGACAGAAAAAAAGTGAGAGAAAAAGTGAGAAAAAAAGAGAGAAAAAAAGAGAGAAAAAAAGAGAGAAAAAAAAAGAGAGAAAAAACAGAGCGAGCAGTCAGTCAGTCAAAAATTAAGAGAGAAAAAAAAGTGAGGTCAGTCAGTCAGTCAGTCAGTCAGTCAGTCAGTCAGTCAGTCAGTCAGTCAGTCAGTCAGTCAGTCAGTCAGTCAGTCAGTCAGTCAGTCAGTCAGTCAGTCAGTCAGTCAGTCAGTCAGTCAGTCAGTCAGTCAGTCAGTCAGTCAGTCAGTCAGTCAGACAGACAGACAGACAGACAGACAGACAGACAGACAGACAGACAGACAGACAGACAGACAGACAGACAGACAGACAGACAGACAGACAGACAGACAGACAGACAGACAGACAGACAGACAGACAGACAGACAGACAGACAGACAGACAGACAGACAGACAGACAGACAGACAGACAGACAGACAGACAGACAGACAGACAGACAGACAGACAGACATAAAGAGAAAAAAGAAAGAAAAAAGACAGAAAAAAAGTGAGAGAAAAAGTGAGAGAAAAAGTGAGAGAAAAAGTGAGAAAAAAAAGAGAGAGAACAAATGGGGAAAAACAGAGAAAAAGTGAGAAAAAAAAGTGAGAAAAAAAGAGAGAAAAAAAGAGAGTGAAAAAATGGGGAAAAAGAGAGAAAAAGTGAGAAAAAAAAGAGCGAGCAGTCAGTCAAAAATTAAGAGAGAAAAAAAAGTGAGAGCAGTCAGTCAGTCAGTCAGTCAGTCAGTCAGTCAGTCAGTCAGTCAGTCAGTCAGTCAGTCAGTCAGTCAGTCAGTCAGTCAGTCAGTCAGTCAGTCAGTCAGTCAGTCAGTCAGTCAGTCAGTCAGTCAGTCAGTCAGTCAGACAGACAGACAGACAGACAGACAGACAGACAGACAGACAGACAGACAGACAGACAGACAGACAGACAGACAGACAGACAGACAGACAGACAGACAGACAGACAGACAGACAGACAGACAGACAGACAGACAGACAGACAGACAGACAGACAGACAGACAGACAGACAGACAGACAGACAGACAGACAGACAGACAGACAGACAGACAGACAGACAGACAGACAGACAGACAGACAGACAGACAGACAGAAATAAAGAGAAAAAAGAAAGAAAAAAGAAAGAAAAAAGACAGAAAATAAGTGAGAGAAAAAGTGAGAAAAAAAGAGAGAAAAAAAAGAGAGAGAAAAAATGGGGAAAAAAAGAGAGAAAAAGAGAGAGAAAAAAGTGAGGAAAAAAGAGAGAAAAAAAAGGAGAGAAAAAACAGAGCGAGCAGTCAGTCAAAAATTAAGAGAGAAAAAAAAGTGAGAGCAGTCAGTCAGTCAGTCAGTCAGTCAGTCAGTCAGTCAGTCAGTCAGTCAGACAGTCAGACAGACAGACAGACAGACAGACAGACAGACAGACAGAAATAAAGAGAAAAAAGAAAGAAAAAAGACAGAAAAAAAGTGAGAGAAAAAAAGAGAGAAAAAGTGAGAAAAAAAAGAGAGAGAAAAAGAGAGTGAAAAAATGGGGAAAAAGAGAGAAAAAGTGAGAAAAAAAAGTGAGAAAAAAAGAGAGAAAAAACAGAGCGAGCAGTCAGTCAAAAATTAAGAGAGAAAAAAAAGTGAGAGCAGTCAGTCAGTCAGTCAGTCAGTCAGTCAGTCAGTCAGTCAGTCAGTCAGTCAGTCAGTCAGTCAGTCAGTCAGTCAGTCAGTCAGTCAGTCAGTCAGTCAGTCAGTCAGTCAGTCAGTCAGTCAGTCAGTCAGTCAGTCAGTCAGTCAGACAGACAGACAGACAGACAGACAGACAGACAGACAGACAGACAGACAGACAGACAGACAGACAGACAGACAGACAGACAGACAGACAGACAGACAGACAGACAGACAGACAGACAGACAGACAGACAGACAGACAGACAGACAGACAGACAGACAGACAGACAGACAGACAGACAGACAGACAGACAGACAGACAGACAGACAGACAGACAGACAGACAGACAGAGAAAAAAGAAAGAAAAAAGACAGAAAAAAAGTGAGAGAAAAAGTGAGAAAAAAAGAGAGAAAAAGTGAGAAAAAAAGAGAGAGAAAAAATTGGGAAAAAGTGAGAAATAAAAGTGAGAAAAAAAGTGAGAAAAAAAGAGAGAAAAAAAGAGAGAAAAAAAGAGAGAAAAAAAAAGAGAGAAAAAACAGAGCGAGCAGTCAGTCAGTCAAAAATTAAGAGAGAAAAAAAAGTGAGGTCAGTCAGTCAGTCAGTCAGTCAGTCAGTCAGTCAGTCAGTCAGTCAGTCAGTCAGTCAGTCAGTCAGTCAGTCAGTCAGTCAGTCAGTCAGTCAGTCAGTCAGTCAGTCAGTCAGTCAGTCAGTCAGTCAGTCAGTCAGTCAGTCAGTCAGTCAGTCAGTCAGTCAGTCAGTCAGTCAGTCAGTCAGTCAGACAGACAGACAGACAGACAGACAGACAGACAGACAGACAGACAGACAGACAGACAGACAGACAGACAGACAGACAGACAGACAGACAGACAGACAGACAGACAGACAGACAGACAGACAGACAGACAGACAGACAGACAGACAGACAGACAGACAGACAGACAGACAGACAGACAGACAGACAGACAGACAGACAGACAGACAGACAGACAGACAGACAGACAGACAGAAATAAAGAGAAAAAAGAAAGAAAAAAGACAGAAAAAAAGTGAGAGAAAAAGTGAGAGAAAAAGTGAGAGAAAAAGAGAGAAAAAAAAGAGAGAGAACAAATGGGGAAAAACAGAGAAAAAGTGAGAAAAAAAAGTGAGAAAAAAAGAGAGAAAAAAAGAGAGTGAAAAAATGGGGAAAAAGAGAGAAAAAGTGAGAAAAAAAAGAGCGAGCAGTCAGTCAAAAATTAAGAGAGAAAAAAAAGTGAGAGCAGTCAGTCAGTCAGTCAGTCAGTCAGTCAGTCAGTCAGTCAGTCAGTCAGTCAGTCAGTCAGTCAGTCAGTCAGTCAGTCAGTCAGTCAGTCAGTCAGTCAGTCAGTCAGTCAGTCAGTCAGTCAGTCAGTCAGTCAGTCAGTCAGACAGACAGACAGACAGACAGACAGACAGACAGACAGACAGACAGACAGACAGACAGACAGACAGACAGACAGACAGACAGACAGACAGACAGACAGACAGACAGACAGACAGACAGACAGACAGACAGACAGACAGACAGACAGACAGACAGACAGACAGACAGACAGACAGACAGACAGACAGACAGACAGACAGACAGACAGACAGACAGACAGACAGACAGACAGACAGACAGACAGACAGACAGACAGACAGACAGACAGACAGACAGAAAAAAAGTGAGAGAAAAAGTGAGAAAAAAAGTGAGAAAAAAAAGAGAGAGAAAAAATGGGGAAAAAGAGAGAAAAAGTGAGAAAAAAAAGTGAGAAAAAAAGAGAGAAAAAACAGAGCGAGCAGTCAGTCAAAAATTAAGAGAGAAAAAAAAGTGAGAGCAGTCAGTCAGTCAGTCAGTCAGTCAGTCAGTCAGTCAGTCAGTCAGTCAGTCAGTCAGTCAGTCAGTCAGTCAGTCAGTCAGTCAGTCAGTCAGTCAGTCAGTCAGTCAGACAGACAGACAGACAGACAGACAGACAGACAGACAGACAGACAGACAGACAGACAGACAGACAGACAGACAGACAGACAGACAGACAGACAGACAGACAGACAGACAGACAGACAGACAGACAGACAGACAGACAGACAGACAGACAGACAGACAGACAGACAGACAGACAGACAGACAGACAGACAGACAGACAGACAGACAGACAGACAGACAGACAGACAGACAGACAGACAGACAGACAGACAGACAGACAGACAGACAGACAGACAGACAGAGAAAAAAGAAAGAAAAAAGACAGAAAAAAAGTGAGAGAAAAAGTGAGAAAAAAAGTGAGAAAAAGTGAGAAAAAAAAGAGAGAGAAAAAACGGGGAAAAACAGAGAAAAAGTGAGAAAAAAAAGTGAGAAAAAAAGAGAGAAAAAAAGAGAGAAAAAAAGAGAGAAAAAAAAGGAGAGAAAAAACAGAGCGAGCAGTCAGTCAAAAATTAAGAGAGAAAAAAAAGTGAGAGCAGTCAGTCAGTCAGTCAGTCAGTCAGTCAGTCAGTCAGTCAGTCAGTCAGTCAGTCAGTCAGTCAGTCAGTCAGTCAGTCAGTCAGTCAGTCAGTCAGTCAGTCAGTCAGTCAGTCAGTCAGTCAGTCAGTCAGTCAGTCAGTCAGTCAGTCAGACAGACAGACAGACAGACAGACAGACAGACAGACAGACAGACAGACAGACAGACAGACAGACAGACAGACAGACAGACAGACAGACAGACAGACAGACAGACAGACAGACAGACAGACAGACAGACAGACAGACAGACAGACAGACAGACAGACAGACAGACAGACAGACAGACAGACAGACAGACAGACAGACAGACAGACAGACAGACAGACAGACAGACAGAGAAAAAAGAAAGAAAAAAGACAGAAAAAAAGTGAGAGAAAAAGTGAGAAAAAAAGTGAGAAAAAAAAGAGAGAAAAAATGGGGAAAAAGAGAGAAAAAGTGAGAAAAAAAGAGAGAAAAAACAGAGCGAGCAGTCAGTCAAAAATTAAGAGAGAAAAAAAAGTGAGAGCAGTCAGTCAGTCAGTCAGTCAGTCAGTCAGTCAGTCAGTCAGTCAGGCAGGCAGACAGGCAGACAGACAGGCAGACAGACAGACAGACAGACAGACAGACAGACAGACAGACAGACAGACAGAAATAAAGAGAAAAAAGAAAGAAAAAAGACAGAAAAAAAGTGAGAGAAAAAGTGAGAGAAAAAGTGAGAAAAAGTGAGAGAAAAAAGAGAGAGAAAAAACGGGGAAAAACAGAGAAAAAGTGAGAAAAAAAAGTGAGAAAAAAAGTGAGAAAAAAAGAGAGAAAAAAAGAGAGAAAAAAAAGGAGAGAAAAAACAGAGCGAGCAGTCAGTCAAAAATTAAGAGAGAAAAAAAAGTGAGAGCAGTCAGTCAGTCAGTCAGTCAGTCAGTCAGTCAGTCAGTCAGTCAGTCAGTCAGTCAGTCAGTCAGTCAGTCAGTCAGTCAGTCAGTCAGTCAGTCAGTCAGTCAGTCAGTCAGTCAGTCAGTCAGTCAGTCAGTCAGTCAGTCAGTCAGTCAGTCAGTCAGTCAGTCAGTCAGTCAGTCAGTCAGTCAGTCAGTCAGTCAGTCAGTCAGACAGACAGACAGACAGACAGACAGACAGACAGACAGACAGACAGACAGACAGACAGACAGACAGACAGACAGACAGACAGACAGACAGACAGACAGACAGACAGACAGACAGACAGACAGACAGACAGACAGACAGACAGACAGACAGACAGACAGACAGACAGACAGACAGACAGACAGACAGACAGACAGACAGACAGACAGACAGACAGACAGACAGACAGACAGACAGACAGACAGACAGACAGACAGACAGACAGAAATAAAGAGAAAAAAGAAAGAAAAAAGACAGAAAAAAAGTGAGAGAAAAAAAGAGAGAAAAAGTGAGAAAAAAAAGAGAGAGAAAAAATGGGGAAAAACAGAGAAAAAGTGAGAAAAAAAAGAGAGAAAAAAAGAGAGAAAAAAAGAGAGTGAAAAAATGGGGAAAAAGAGAGAAAAAGTGAGAAAAAAAAGTGAGAAAAAAAGAGAGAAAAAACAGAGCGAGCAGTCAGTCAAAAATTAAGAGAGAAAAAAAAGTGAGAGCAGTCAGTCAGTCAGTCAGTCAGTCAGTCAGTCAGTCAGTCAGTCAGTCAGTCAGTCAGTCAGTCAGTCAGTCAGTCAGTCAGTCAGTCAGTCAGTCAGTCAGACAGACAGACAGACAGACAGACAGACAGACAGACAGACAGACAGACAGACAGACAGACAGACAGACAGACAGACAGACAGACAGACAGACAGACAGACAGACAGACAGACAGACAGACAGACAGACAGACAGACAGACAGACAGACAGACAGACAGACAGACAGACAGACAGACAGACAGACAGACAGACAGACAGACAGACAGACAGACAGACAGACAGACAGACAGACAGACAGACAGACAGACAGACAGACAGACAGACAGACAGACAGACAGACAGACAGACAGACAGACAGACAGACAGACAGACAGACAGACAGACAGACAGACAGAGAAAAAAGAAAGAAAAAAGACAGAAAAAAAGTGAGAGAAAAAAAGAGAGAAAAAACAGAGCGAGCAGTCAGTCAAAAATTAAGAGAGAAAAAAAAGTGAGAGCAGTCAGTCAGTCAGTCAGTCAGTCAGTCAGTCAGTCAGTCAGTCAGTCAGTCAGTCAGTCAGTCAGTCAGTCAGTCAGTCAGTCAGTCAGTCAGTCAGTCAGTCAGTCAGTCAGTCAGTCAGTCAGTCAGTCAGTCAGTCAGTCAGTCAGTCAGTCAGACAGACAGACAGACAGACAGACAGACAGACAGACAGACAGACAGACAGACAGACAGACAGACAGACAGACAGACAGACAGACAGACAGACAGACAGACAGACAGACAGACAGACAGACAGACAGACAGACAGACAGACAGACAGACAGACAGACAGACAGACAGACAGACAGACAGACAGACAGACAGACAGACAGACAGACAGACAGACAGACAGACAGACAGACAGACAGACAGACAGACAGACAGACAGACAGACAGACAGACAGACAGACAGACAGACAGACAGACAGACAGACAGACAGAGAAAAAAGAAAGAAAAAAGACAGAAAAAAAGTGAGAGAAAAAGTGAGAAAAAAAGTGAGAAAAAAAAGAGAGAAAAAATGGGGAAAAAGAGAGAAAAAGTGAGAAAAAAAGAGAGAAAAAACAGAGCGAGCAGTCAGTCAAAAATTAAGAGAGAAAAAAAAGTGAGAGCAGTCAGTCAGTCAGTCAGTCAGTCAGTCAGTCAGTCAGTCAGTCAGTCAGTCAGTCAGTCAGTCAGTCAGTCAGTCAGTCAGTCAGTCAGTCAGTCAGTCAGTCAGTCAGTCAGTCAGTCAGTCAGTCAGTCAGTCAGTCAGTCAGTCAGTCAGTCAGTCAGTCAGTCAGTCAGTCAGTCAGTCAGTCAGACAGACAGACAGACAGACAGACAGACAGACAGACAGACAGACAGACAGACAGACAGACAGACAGACAGACAGACAGACAGACAGACAGACAGACAGACAGACAGACAGACAGACAGACAGACAGACAGACAGACAGACAGACAGACAGACAGACAGACAGACAGACAGACAGACAGACAGACAGACAGACAGACAGACAGACAGACAGACAGACAGACAGACAGACAGACAGACAGACAGACAGACAGACAGACAGACAGAAATAAAGAGAAAAAAGAAAGAAAAAAGACAGAAAAAAAGTGAGAGAAAAAAAGAGAGAAAAAGTGAGAAAAAAAAGAGAGAGAAAAAATGGGGAAAAACAGAGAAAAAGTGAGAAAAAAAAGAGAGAAAAAAAGAGAGAAAAAAAGAGAGTGAAAAAATGGGGAAAAAGAGAGAAAAAGTGAGAAAAAAAAGTGAGAAAAAAAGAGAGAAAAAACAGAGCGAGCAGTCAGTCAAAAATTAAGAGAGAAAAAAAAGTGAGAGCAGTCAGTCAGTCAGTCAGTCAGTCAGTCAGTCAGTCAGTCAGTCAGTCAGTCAGTCAGTCAGTCAGTCAGTCAGTCAGTCAGTCAGTCAGTCAGTCAGTCAGTCAGTCAGTCAGACAGACAGACAGACAGACAGACAGACAGACAGACAGACAGACAGACAGACAGACAGACAGACAGACAGACAGACAGACAGACAGACAGACAGACAGACAGACAGACAGACAGACAGACAGACAGACAGACAGACAGACAGACAGACAGACAGACAGACAGACAGACAGACAGACAGACAGACAGACAGACAGACAGACAGACAGACAGACAGACAGACAGACAGACAGACAGACAGACAGACAGACAGACAGACAGACAGACAGACAGACAGACAGACAGACAGACAGACAGACAGACAGACAGACAGACAGACAGACAGACAGACAGACAGACAGACAGACAGACAGAGAAAAAAGAAAGAAAAAAGACAGGAAAAAAGTGAGAGAAAAAGTGAGAAAAAAAGTGAGAAAAAAAAGAGAGAAAAAATGGGGAAAAAGAGAGAAAAAGTGAGAAAAAAAGAGAGAAAAAACAGAGCGAGCAGTCAGTCAAAAATTAAGAGAGAAAAAAAAGTGAGAGCAGTCAGTCAGTCAGTCAGTCAGTCAGTCAGTCAGTCAGGCAGGCAGGCAGGCAGGCAGGCAGGCAGGCAGGCAGGCAGGCAGGCAGACAGGCAGACAGGCAGACAGACAGACAGAAATAAAGAGAAAAAAGAAAGAAAAAAGACAGAAAAAAAGTGAGAGAAAAAGTGAGAAAAAAAGAGAGAAAAAGTGAGAAAAAAAAGAGAGAGAAAAAACGGGGAAAAACAGAGAAAAAGTGAGTAAAAAAAGTGAGAAAAAAAGTGAGAAAAAAAGAGAGAAAAAAAGAGAGAAAAAAAAAGAGAGAAAAAACAGAGCGAGCAGTCAGTCAAAAATTAAGAGAGAAAAAAAAGTGAGAGCAGTCAGTCAGTCAGTCAGTCAGTCAGTCAGTCAGTCAGTCAGTCAGTCAGTCAGACAGACAGACAGACAGACAGACAGAGATAAAAGAAAGAAAAAAGACAGAAAAAAAGTGAGAGAAAAAGTGAGAAAAAAAGTGAGAAAAAAAAGAGAGAAAAAATGGGGAAAAAGAGAGAAAAAAAAGTGAGAAAAAACAGAGCGAGCAGTCAGTCAAAAATTAAGAGAGAAAAAAAGTGAGAGCAGTCAGTCAGTCAGTCAGTCAGTCAGTCAGTCAGGCAGGCAGGCAGGCAGGCAGGCAGGCAGACAGGCAGACAGGCAGACAGACAGACAGACAGACAGACAGAAATAAAGAGAAAAAAGAAAGAAAAAAGACAGAAAAAAAGTGAGAAAAAAAGAGAGAAAAAAAGAGAGAAAAAGTGAGAAAAAAAGTGAGAAAAAAATGGGGAAAAACAGAGAAAAAGTGAGAAAAAAAAGTGAGAAAAAAAGAGAGAAAAAAAGAGAGAAAAAAAGAGAGAAAAAAAAGAGAGAAAAAACAGAGCGAGCAGTCAGTCAAAAATTAAGAGAGAAAAAAAAGTTAGAGCAGTCAGTCAGTCAGTCAGTCAGTCAGTCAGTCAGTCAGTCAGTCAGTCAGTCAGTCAGTCAGTCAGTCAGTCAGTCAGTCAGTCAGTCAGTCAGTCAGTCAGTCAGTCAGTCAGTCAGTCAGACAGACAGACAGACAGACAGACAGACAGACAGACAGACAGACAGACAGACAGACAGACAGACAGACAGACAGACAGACAGACAGACAGACAGACAGACAGACAGACAGACAGACAGACAGACAGACAGACAGACAGACAGACAGACAGACAGACAGACAGACAGACAGACAGACAGACAGACAGACAGACAGACAGACAGACAGACAGACAGACAGACAGACAGACAGACAGACAGACAGACAGACAGACAGACAGACAGACAGACAGACAGACAGACAGACAGACAGACAGACAGACAGACAGACAGACAGACAGACAGACAGACAGACAGACAGACAGACAGACAGACAGACAGACAGACAGACAGACAGACAGACAGACAGACAGACAGACAGACAGACAGACAGACAGACAGACAGACAGACAGACAGACAGACAGACAGAAATAAAGAGA
>NC_136699.1:11576865-11591865 GCF_947650265.1 Symphodus melops | reverse complement strand
ATCATTCATGTGGATATAATTGTGAGAAAGCTTCATTTTAGAGGTTAAGTGAGTAAATAATATATGATTAATGCATCGCCTACAGCTGTAATCTTAAAGCTTACTGATTTTCTTTTCAATTCCAAACCTGCCCCAGAGAGCTGCAGTGCGAGTCAGATACACCTCAACATCTGAGCAACATTTAACCTTAACACTCTGATTCAGCTGTCATTAAGATGAATGTCTGCTTATAGTCAATTCAGAACAAATGGTGACACAGGGACTGAGCAGCCTTCTCTCGCTCTCTGTTTTTTTTATTTACCAACACAGCTTCATGAGCAAACGTTTAACTGTTTAACCAAGGAAGACATTTAAATTTATACAGCACTTTAAAAACAAAGTAAGGAGACATAAAACAGGGAGAAATAACATTTTAAAAAATTACAAGAATGAACGAAACTATTACTTTAATGTCCCAGATGACTTTCCTACGGTATAATGTGAGCAGACAATTTTCTAATTTAACAGATTAATGGTTTTCATAGAAAGGGATGACGAGTAATGAACTTATGTTTGATTCTTCATTAACGATTAGATTTTCATTTATTTCCATGAGGATACATTAGGGGGGTAGAAAGTTGCCTTGAAAATAAATGAAAGCCTTCAACAGCTTAATCACACATAAAGAAGACAGAGCAAGAAGAGCAAGCCATTATTGGATTCAAAATTGTTCAATTTATTGACTTGATAAACCAAAATTCAATTTACAAGATGGCATAGAGACTAAACATTTATTAGAATTTTATTTAATATACATTTTTATTTTATTTTGTAAGCGCTTTTACAAGGGCTCAAAGGCACTTTACATGTAAAAATCACAGTGAACAGTTAAAAACAGCAAAAACAGTAAAAAACATTTAAAAGACAGAGAAACAGAAAGAGAAGAGGGGAAAGAAGACGTTAAGTATTAAAAGCTAGTTTAAAAAGGTGAGTTTTAAGCATGGTCTTAAAAGTTGGGAGGTGAGTGCAGGAACGGATGGGTTTGGGGAGTGAGTTCCAGAGGGAGGGGGCAGAGATGGAGAAGGCTCTGTCACCCCAGGTTCGGTACTTGGTCCGTGTAGGTAGGGAGAGGATGTTTCCTTTAGATGAGCGGAGGTCACGGGAGGGGGTGTGGTGGTGAAGCAGGTCTGTGAGGTAAGGTGGGGCCAGGTTATTCAGTGCTTTGTGTGTGAGGAGGATGATTTTGAACTGTATGCGGTGAGTGATGGGGAGCCAGTGCAGGTCACGGAGGACGGGGTGATGTGGTCTCTGGAGCGGGTGTGGGTGAGCAGGCGTGCGGCTGAGTTCTGGATGTATTGCAGTTTATTGAGGAGTTTGGATGGTAAACCATGGAGGATGCTGTTGCAGTAATCTAATCTGGATGTGATAAATGCATGGATGACGGTTTCTGCAGCAGGGAAGGTGAGTGAGGGGTGGAGGCGGGCAATGTTTTTGAGGTGGAAGAAGGCGGTCCTGGTGATGTGTTTGATGTGGAGATCGAATCTTAAGTTATTGTCAAAGATGATGCCTAGGTTGCGGGTGTGCGGTGAGGGGGATAGAGTGCAGTTGTCGAAGGTGAGGGAGAAGTTATGACTGGCTTTGGTGCGGGATGTGGGGTCAATGATGATTATGTCTGATTTGTCGCTGTTGAGTTGAAGATAGTTTGCTTGTGTAACAGGTACAGGAATGTACCTGTGCACAGCTTAAAGTGTCTGGAGAAGATAACAAAACACAGATTGAGTCGGCTGTTGTTGTTGCGTCTCTCGCTTCTGTCAGACTGTTTATTTAAACAAATGTTTAGATTAACAACATACTAAAATGTATGTTAGTTATTCTCATGTGCAATTTAAACACAAATTTACAATACAACATATCCTATACCATACCCATACACAAGCATAAGATCAAATTATCTAAATTACTATTTTGCAACTGCAATATTATAAATGGGCAAAGCCCATGTTAACTGGCAACTACTAGATAAACACAACATTGAACATTTAACTGTACAAAGAGTGGTTTTAACCAACATAAAGTCACAAAGTATTAAAACGGAAAATTAACGGTTACGCACGAGCCACTTTAGTTCGTCTGCTAGCTCTCATCTGTTAACACTCTGTAAACATAACTAATCTTTACAACGTATTATCACACAAACAAAACAATGACTATTACACATAATCCACCGGAAATGTGTGTTTTTAAACTTAAACTACTGACCTGGAGAAGATAACAAAACACAGATTGAGTCGGCTGTTGTTGTTGCGTCTCTCGCTTCTGTCAGACTGAAGCAGAGCGCTGTAACCATAGCAACAATACACAGCACGCTCAGCAGGGGAAGTGCTGCCCCCTTGTGGTTAAACAGAAATTACTCCAAAAGAAAATCTTTAACAAAAACAGAAATGATTCGTTTGTGTAACCTTTATACAAAACACCAAACACAATAACCAAAATGTGACAACACATTTCAGTGTGTCACACACTCCCTGACAAAAAGAAAAAAAAACATGGCTCCTGACATTTCCAAAATCTCAAACATTTTCCCTTACAAACTATTTTCAACGACCATACATCTGTATTTTGATCGATACCTAAGACACAAATAATGTAGGTGCATGGTAAATGTAAGGTGTACGAGGTATTTGCGTGTAATAAATTGTTTGTGAAAATGGCATACTCATTGGTGCGACATATGTCATTAGTGAGTGTGAAGGTAGAGTGTGACACAATACATCTGTAACAGTTAAGTGTGGTGCCATGCACTCTCCAACTACATTGACTGTTGGCTGTGATTGAATTGATGGCTCCCCCAATGATCCATACGTGAGAAACTGACGCGGTCTTCTATCACGAGTGGACCTCCTAACCTGGTGGTCATCATACTCTATTGAGGGGTTTAGGGGCCGCACTTCTGAGTTAGCTTGCAGTTCCTCGATGGGCTCTTCTCCTTCTGTTCCACTGTAGACAGGTTGACTTTCAGGACTATTTTGCCTCTCTGTTGTTTCCTTTTGGATAACCGTTACAGTTTCATCAGGTGAGTTTTCCCTTACATGCTCCTTTCCTCCAGATAGATTCCCAGGTATAGTTTCTCTCCTTGTCCATGTCTGTTCCATGAAGTGTTCATTTTGCATGTTTGTTATCTCTTCCACAGGTTCTCTGACTATACTAAGATGAGGTGCTTGTTCAGAATAAATACATTCTTTGACTGATCTGTCAGTAGGTATCCTCAACCAGTAGCTGCATCCCTCTTCCGCATCACTTTCACTTTCACTCATGTCAGCTTGTGGCTGTCTAGCTGTAGCTCTTCCTTTTCGTTGTATGTTGCATGTTTTCTTTTCAGGAGATGGTGCACTCTTAGGTAGGGTAAGTTCAACAGGTAAGTCGTTTACCAGCAGCAGGAGATTTCGGTGCAAGGTTCTTGTTTTTCTCTTGTCTCCAGATTCAGCAGACACAACATACACTGGACTCTCTGCAATTTGTTCTCGGACGATGTAAATAGTTTTCTCCCAGAACGATCTCAACTTCCCGGGTCCTCCACGTTCACTGAGGTTCCTTACCAAAACTCTGTCTCCTGGTGCGAGAACAACTCCTTTCACCTTTTTGTCATATGTTACTTTGCCCCTTGCACTGGATTTCTTACTGTTTTCACTGGCAATCCTATATGCCTCTGACATTCTTTTAGCCCACTTCTCAGCATATCCTCTAGGTGAGTGTGTCTCCTCTTCATCAGTGAATCCAAACAGCAAATCGACCGGTAAACGTGGATGTCGACCATAAAGGAGGAAAAATGGAGAAAAACCAATAGACTCATGTCGTGTACAGTTATACGCGTGTACGATATGCGGGAGGTGATCCTTCCACCGCAATTTGTCGCTATCTGTTAACGTTCTCAGCATCTGGAGTATGGTACGATTCAAGCGCTCAGCTGGGTTACTTTGAGGGTGATACGGCGATGTTCTTGAGTGACCAACTCCAGACAGATTTTGCAAGGTTTTAAACAGTTCATTTTCAAATTCACGACCTTGATCATGGGGCAGTTTGGATGGGTATCCAAAGCGGGGTATGAAATCTTGGAAAATACGCTCAGCAGCTGTTTTTCCACTCTTGTTCTTTGTTGGGTAGGCTTGAGCAAATCTAGTGAAATGGTCTATTACAACTAAGATATACTCATAACCTCCACGACTAGCTTCCAAGTGTAGGTAATCAATACACACCAACTCTAAAGGGAAATTGGATGTGATGCTACCCATGGGGGCTTGGTTGTGAGAGACTGGTTTCTTTGACATGATGCATGGACATTTTTGAGTGACGTAAGCTTCAACATCTTTAGCCATGTAGGGCCAAAAGAATCTCTCCCTTGCAAGATGTAACACTCTCTCTGCGCCAATATGACCCATGTCATTGTGTAACTGTTTAAGAACCAAGTCCTTGTACTTTGCAGGGAGCACTAACTGTTTTCGTTCATTTGACTTTCTGTATAGGATGTCATTTTCAAGGTGCAACTTGCTCCACTCATGGGAGAGTTTTCTTGCAGTTCCATTTAATTTCTCACGGGTAGCATCTGTCAACTTTGTTTCTGTTGTTTTTAACTGAATTATCGGACTGATAACTGTGTCATCTCTTTGAGCTTTAATCAGATCACTGTGACTAATACTAAACTGGTTGGTGGTAGGTAGCTGGTGAGAGTCTGAGGAGGCGATGTCCAGAGCTGCCACCCAAGCAACATCTTTCTTCTCCTCTGAACACACTCTTTGATACTTTTCCATATCCAAGGGAAGGCGAGACAGGGTGTCTGCATCTATGTTTAGTTTCCCAGGTCTGTATTTGATGTCAAACCGAAAATCTGAGAGTTCTCCCACCCACCGATGACCAACTGCATTAAGTTTAGCTGTACTCATAACATATGTCAATGGGTTGTTATCCGTGTAAATGGTGACATGGGGGGCATAATAAAGGTAGTCCCTAAACTTTTCACATACAGCCCATTTCAGCGCGAGGAACTCCAGTTTTCCACTGTGTAAGTGGTAGTTGCGCTCAGCTTGTGACAAAGTTCTAGAACCATATCCAATCACCCTCAATTTGCCATTTTGGCTCTGATAAAGGACTGCTCCCAAACCCTGATCTGATGCGTCTGTGTGGAGTGTGAAAGGCAAACTAAAATCAGGATAGGCTAAAACAGGGGGATTACTGAGGAGAGTGATCAGCTGTTCTAGAGCTTCCTGATGTTCAGCTGTCCAAGTTACATGTTCTCGAGAGGGCAGCTGTTGCCGTTTGATGTTTTTATTCTGCCCTGGAACCTGTATTTTGCCATGTTTTGTCTGGAGGAGCTCATAGATTGGTTTCGCTATTCTGGAGAAATCCTGAATATATGAACGATAATAGCCCAGAAACCCAGTCAACTTCCTCACCTCACCCACCGTCTGTGGGATCTTAGATGCTAGGGTTTTAATAGCTTCCAGGTCTCGTGGGTCTATTTTGACTCCTTCAGCTGACACAATCCGGCCCACGTACCTCACTTCCTGTCTGAAAAGTTCACATTTTTCTGGTCTTAGCTTTACGCCGTGTTGTTGGAGAGCCTGGAGAACTTTCCGGATCACCTCAACATGCTCGTCGAAAGTTTTTGCATAACAAAGAACATCATCGAGGTAAGGGATGCAACATTCATCTCTGAGGGGCCCAAGCATCTCCTCCATGCTCCGTTGAAATGTGGCTGGGGCATTTGTGAGTCCGAATGGGATACGGACCCATTCGTAGAGACCCCAAGGAGTTATAAAGGCAGTGAACTGACGTGAGCCCTCAGCCACAAAACCCTGGTGGTACGCCTTTCCTTGATCCAGAATACTAAACCAGGTGTACCCACCAAGAGTGTCAGTCAGGTCTTGTATTCTGGGCAGGGGATGTCGATCAGGAACAGTCTTTTTGTTCAAGAGACGGTAGTCAATGCATAGCCGTAAGCTGCCATCTTTCTTTCTGACACAGACTACTGGAGCAGAATATGGTGAATTAGATTTAACTATCCACCCTTTTAGTAAAAGTTCCTGTATATACTCCTTTACTTCTTAAAAAGTGGTTTTGGAATGGATGAGTAGGTTCTCTGAACAGGAACATCATCATTTAGATTGATCGACATTTGTAAGCTGGGAATGCATCCAATATCAGTGTTGTCGCGGGCAAAAGCTCCAGCTTCTTCAAAGAGCATTTTTTTTACTTTAGCCTGTTGTTCCTCATTGAGATGACTGAGGTCAACTGGCGGTTGCCATGGAGATGATTTTGTATCAGTCGGTGGTGAAACAGCACTACTGACCGTTACTGTAGGCTCTAATTTTTCAACTGAGTCCATGTTTATCACTTTTTCTACACACTGAATGGTGCCAATGGCTGTTTTCCTTGGTATCTTGATTGTGTGTTTTGTGTTGTTCCACATGGGTATTTCTGCATATGGTTTCTTTGTGTTCTGTACCTCCAGTAAACCTTCACAAACATTTAAGTCTGAAAGTTGTGTGTTATTCACCTCTGGCTCAAATAGGAAGACAGATTTGGACAGGTTGGAATCAGATGAGACTGCACACTTAACCCAAACAATCTGGCCAGCTGGAATGATGGTGTCATACCTGCCGGTCCGTAGGCGTTCACATTGCTCTGAAGGTTTGTCAGATTGAATGAAGTTCACCAGGAGCTCCGCCTGCTCTGCAGGTAGTGACATTGCGTTGCAGAGAAGGTTGATGAGGATTGGGATGAACTTCTGTGGCTGTTCTCGTACCAACTCCTCCAGCACATTAAAACCCAAAAGTGGCCTCTCCAATGTGAAACTGCTCACTAGAAAAGGCACAGTGATTGACAGGTTAGGATCTTCATTTCCCATCAAGTTTACTGTAATGGCCACCCATCCATCAAAGGGGAGAATGTCACCGTTCACAGCATAAATCTTTAACTCCTCTTCATCCACAATAATTTCACTTAGAGACCTAACAACTGTGTCTGGTAAGTATTTGTTTTTCCATTCACGATCAATGATGCTTACTTGTGCACCAGTATCTAACAAAGCACTGACTGCTAGGCCATTTAAGTTGCACTGTGTGAGAGCTTTTTTTCCAATGAGACGAGCTAGTCTTTCACTTTTACTGTTAGGTAAATCAAGAGGGGAAACCTCAGACTTTTGGATTTTGTTTAATAGTCTTTGGTTTGATGTCACATCTTCTTCCGTTTGAATGTTACATGTTAATACGCTCTCACTGACAAATTTGTGACTGTTTCTTGTGTCAGATTGGGACAGCGAATGGGACCCGGTCACTGGTTGTCCCCTGACAGAGACCGGTTCCAGTTTTCCTGGTGCATTGTTTTCTTCATACAACCCACTGCTCTATGACCTTCTTCACCACAGTGGAAGCAGTGAGGACAGTCGGGACGATTTAGCTCAACACACCGTTCACAACCATATGGTTTATCTCTCTGATAGTTTACTCTGCTTTTTCTGTATTGACTGTTTTGCTCTGGCTTTTGTGTTTGTAACGACTGTTTCATTAACTCAACAATACTTGTCAGCTTTTCAACCTTTTCTGTTAACTGCTGTATTGTGTCCATTTTAGGTTTTCTTCCTGTGCTTTCCTCCTTCACGCTAGGACACTGAGTTGCATTTATCTCAACCTGAGTACTGTGCACATTTGTGTGCTTTTGACGAGTGACTGGACCATGGCGACGCTGTCTTTCACTTTCATCACTCATCACCTTTTTCAGTTGTTTCAGGATAGCTTCATCAGTGACTGTAGTATCTTCAAGCAGTGGTTTTAGCTCCCTTCGAATGTCACCATGTCTGTGCCCTAGGCCTTGATATACAGTGTGGAGAAAAGCATCTTGGACCGTGCTGGCAGAGTATTTTATGTCTGTGTCTGTGTGTTTCGAAGCAAGCAAGATCTTCTGTTTCAGTCCTATGACTCTATATAAGAACTGTTGGGGTGTCTCATTGTCATTTTGTTTGGTGCACATTAACTCTTGGAAAAGCTCTGTGTTGTTTTGTTCACCAAGGTGAGAGTGTAGGAAGTCTTTAAGCTCCTCTACTGTAAGTTCATCTTTGTTCATTAGCATGTCCTTGAAATATCCAGGCTTGATGACTCGGAGGACAGCTCTGACAATTTCAGCATCACTAAACTGTTCTTTAAAAGCTTCTTCTATCTGGCGACAAATGTTGTTGTAACTAATGTCTGACCCCTGGTCTCCAATCTGACCCCCTTGAATCTTAAACTCTCTACGATGGAGATAAGACAGGTCTCTTAAGGAAAACCCATTGTCATGTGTTACATGTTTTGAGTGCTCAACAGGACTTTTAGCTGAATGTTGTGATACATTTCTACTTTGTGACCTGGACTGTGTCATTACAGGTGGCTGACATGCAGACTGATCAATAGATGTGGGCATGTACTGCATAATTTTCTGATTGAGCTCTTCATAACTCTTAAGTAATTTCTGCAGTTCTGTGTCATTCGCAACTGTACGATTAACATCTGCATGGTGAGTTGCCCTACCAAAAACAGGCTGTCTCTCATCTTCATCATCTACATGTAAAGCTAACTTGACATTACCCTTATCTTGACTCTGTGCAATACCATCAGCATTAAGCTGATCATCTGAATTTACTTTGGCTGCTATTTGTAATAGTGGCTCAGATACACGACTTTGAATGACTTCATCCACTACATCTTTCAAATTCATTAAGTGTGACAAACCCTGATCCTCGGATTCTAACAAGGGCTTACTGCACATGAAATTGCTGATGTACTCAAAGCAACTGTCTTCATCCCCGAACTTTGGTTGAGCCTGGTCCCCTTCTCCCATCGGACCGAGAGTCTTGACGATCTGGAACAGTTCATCAGCAGATAGACTGAGCAGGTTTTTCTTGATGCTCCACACCAAGCTTCTCCTTTCATCATCCGCCATGGCTACTTCCCTCTTCTTTACTCTTGGTCACGAAACGTAGGTCTCTGTCCAGCCTCTTTCCTTTTCAGGTGTAAATCAGGTACAGTTCAGTTCTTATTTCTCATCTGTTACACTAAGCATATTCAAAGGCAGCTACAACAAATCTTCATCAGATGAGAGCAAGGCAACCAATCTTCATCAGATGACAACAAGGTAACCAAACCATGAGATGGGATCCTCTGGTCATTCCTAGCCCAAGGTATCAGTATGAGTAGATCAGTTCTAACCGCAGGGTAGAAGTGATCCCGGACGAGCCCCCATAAAACTGTAACAGGTACAGGAATGTACCTGTGCACAGCTTAAAGTGTCTGGAGAAGATAACAAAACACAGATTGAGTCGGCTGTTGTTGTTGCGTCTCTCGCTTCTGTCAGACTGTTTATTTAAACAAATGTTTAGATTAACAACATACTAAAATGTATGTTAGTTATTCTCATGTGCAATTTAAACACAAATTTACAATACAACATATCCTATACCATACCCATACACAAGCATAAGATCAAATTATCTAAATTACTATTTTGCAACTGCAATATTATAAATGGGCAAAGCCCATGTTAACTGGCAACTACTAGATAAACACAACATTGAACATTTAACTGTACAAAGAGTGGTTTTAACCAACATAAAGTCACAAAGTATTAAAACGGAAAATTAACGGTTACGCACGAGCCACTTTAGTTCGTCTGCTAGCTCTCATCTGTTAACACTCTGTAAACATAACTAATCTTTACAACGTATTATCACACAAACAAAACAATGACTATTACACATAATCCACCGGAAATGTGTGTTTTTAAACTTAAACTACTGACCTGGAGAAGATAACAAAACACAGATTGAGTCGGCTGTTGTTGTTGCGTCTCTCGCTTCTGTCAGACTGAAGCAGAGCGCTGTAACCATAGCAACAATACACAGCACGCTCAGCAGGGGAAGTGCTGCCCCCTTGTGGTTAAACAGAAATTACTCCAAAAGAAAATCTTTAACAAAAACAGAAATGATTCGTTTGTGTAACCTTTATACAAAACACCAAACACAATAACCAAAATGTGACAACACATTTCAGTGTGTCACACTTGCATCCATAATTTAATTTCGGTGAGGCAGTTGCTGAGTGTGGAGTGGGTGGTGTTGGAGATGGCTTTGGAGGAGATGTAAAGTTGGATGTCATCGGCGTAGCAGTGAAACTGAAGGTTATGTTGACGGATGATCTGGCCAAGGGGGAGGAGGTAAAGAATGAAGAGGAGGGGACCAAGCACCGACCCCTGGGGGACACCTTGTGACAGGGGAGCGGTGGGGGAGGTGCTGTGTAGGAGCCAAATTGAATTGAATTTATTTTTCTTTTTAATTCCTAACTTAATTTTTGTGCGCCCTCCATAGGCTGAGTGGTGTGTCTATAAAGAGGAGTGCTGAGAACACCTGGGTGAAGACGGGTCACGGCGCATACCGTCATTGACCGCAGGCTCAGCAGTCACGTTAAATGATTGGCATTACGTGTTTTTGGTTTCCTTGCATTCAGTTCATAAATCTTTTGTTTACTTTGATTTACAATAAAACTACCAGCAACTTTAAGCATCATCTCTCACTGGATTTATTTTTGGATTCAAGTCTGCGCGTTTGGTGAACTGTGCCCGTTTCTTCCAGTGGTAAAAATGATAAAATACTGGAGAGGTTACAGGACAAACCTGATTTTTTGAGTTTTTGCCACTTTATGCAGTTATTGATATTAATGCACTGTTGTCGATCAGTGAGGTAGGAGTGAAACCAGGAGAGTGCTGTGCCGGTGATGTGAAGACAGGATTCCAGACGGGAGAGCAGGATGGAGTGGTTGATGGTGTCGAAAGCAGCTGTGAGGTCAAGGAGGATGAGGATGGTGAGGTGTCCGGAGTCGGCTGAGAGGAGGAGGTCATTGGTGACTTTTAAAAGAGCTGTCTCAGTGCTGTGTTTGGAACGGAAACCAGACTGGAATGATTCAAAAAGGTTATTGGAGGTGAGGTGGGTTGTGAGTTGTGTGGCGACAGCACGTTCCAGAATTTTTGACAGGAAGGGGAGATTGGAGATGGGGCGGAAGTTGTTTGGGTTTTTGTGATCAAGACCGGGTTTTTTGATGATGGGTGTGATGGCAGCCAGTTTGAGGGTTTGGGGAACAGAGTCGGTGCAGAGGGAGGAGTTAATGATGTCGATAATGAGTGGGGAGATGACAGGGAGGCAGTCCTTGATGAGTTTGGAGGGTATGGGGTCCAGGGTGCAGGTGGAGGTTTTTAATCCGGTCATAATGGTTGTGAGTTGTGCTGGCAGTAATGGAGAGAAATGGGTCAGGGTGATGGGTAGTGGTGGGCAGTGAGGCAGGTGGTGAAGCAGGGGGGGAATGCAGGTTGGGAGATGGGAGGGATCCTGGAGATGTTGAGGTTACTGTAGATGGTGTTGATTTTTGATTGGAGGAATGATAAGAAGGATTGGCATTTTTCAGCTGTGAATGATGACGAGATGTTGTCGTGAGGTTTGAGGAGGGAGTTTATGGTGGAGAACAGAGCCTTGGGGTTGTTGGAGCCAGAGTGGATGAGGTGGGAGTAGTAGGTGGACCGGGCAGCATTGAGTGCTTCTTTGTATTGTTGAAGGTGATCGGTGCATGCTGAGAGATGAACGTATAGTCCGGTTTTATTGTGGAGTCTTTCGAGTTGCCTTTTCCGGGTCTTCATTTGGCGGAGTGCGGGGGTGAACCAGGGGGCAGAGTGTGTGAAAGAGACAGTTTTGGTTTTGACGGGGGCTAACTGATCTAGGCAGGAGGAGAGTGTGTTGTTGTAATAGATAACAAGGTCTGTGGGGTCGTCGGATGGTGGTGGAGGAGAGACGGACAGACAGTGGGTGAGTGAGGCTGAGAGAGCTGAGGGAGAGATGGATTTAAGGTTTCTGAAAGTTATGGTCCGGTTTTGTTTAGTGGTGGGGACAGGGATGTCTATGTCCATGGTGATGGCCAGGTGGTCGGAAATGTGCAGGTTGTGGCTGGTTAACTGTAGGATGGTAAGATTGGTGGAGCAAACCAAGTCCAGAATGTGACCGCGGCTGTGTGTTGGGAAGTTTATGTGTTGGGAGAAGTTGAAGCATTTTAACAGTTCGAGAAATTCTGTGGCCGGTTTATTGTCTGTATTGTCAATCTGAAGGTTGAAGTCACCCAGGAGGAGAACAGATGGTGAGATGGCAGATAGCTGTGTTAGGAAGTCTGAGAGATCGGAAAGGAAGGAGGGATGTGGTTTCGGAGGGCGATAAATGATGGCTGTGACCAGAGGACAGGGGCCAGAGAGTTTGTACGCTAGGTGTTCAAAGGAGGGGGCAGGAGGAATGGGGATGGTCGTTGTTTTTATGTTTTTCTTGTGGATGGCAGCAATGCCACCTCCCCGGCCTTCTGTGCGGGGTTTGTCTGTGTAGGTGAAACCTGTGGGGGTGGCTTGGTTTAATGGAAGATAGTCCAGAGGTTTTTGCCAGGTTTCGGTGAGACAAAGAAAATCCAGGTTATTGTCTGTGATAAACTCACTGAGAATGAGGCTCTTGTTATTAAGAGAGCGGGTGTTGAATAAAGCCAGTTTCAGGTGATGTTGCTTTGGGAGAGGGTGTGATGACCGGGGGAGTGGACGGAGATTTGCCGGATTAATATGTCTTGTGTTGAGGGGACAGAGGCGTCTGTGACTGATGATGGTGGGGATATGTGTGATAGGTTGTTGTTGTAATGACTGATGTGGCCGGGGAGGGGAGCTGGAGGGCGGGACCGCGTGTGATGGTGGCCGTAGAGCTTTGGCAGGAGAAGGAGAGTGATTGGGGGGGGGGGGGGGGGGGGGGGGGGTGTGGCAGGTAAACAGTCATGCATGCGCACGTGTGGCAGTGTGGACAGCGTGTTGGATATTAGCCGCTAGCATGCGGCTCCCGTGTCTGTTTGGGTGAAGGCCATCGGTTTTGAGGAGTTGTGAGTGGTTCCAGAAGAGATTGAAATTTTCTATGAATTTGATTTTGCGAGTGGAACAGGTGTCCTGTAACCAGGTGTGGAGGCTGAGAATCCTGCTAAAACCCTCTGCTCCACGGGCCACGGAGGGGGTCGGCCCAGAGATAAAAACATGATTACTTTACAAGCCACTAAAACAGGATATAATCCATACCCGGTGACCTATTAATATAAGGTGACAACATGTTTAAATTAATGGTTTAACTTTAATTTGCTGCCCTTCTATTTTCAGACACAGCACATAGCCATAAAGAGTTTTTATGAGCTCCTTTCACTGCACTAATTGTCTGAATTTAAAGCTGTAATCCATCACAGCTTTCTTTGCACATATGTCTGAGAACAGAGCATCTTCCCTGCAGTGTTGGCTGAGTGATGCACTGCAGTAAAGTATGAGCATAAAAATCCACACAAATGACAACACACAGCTAATATCAGCACACAAAAAAATATCAACACACAGATGCTGCAAAGTAACACAGTGAAAAAGAAATTCACTACCTTTCCTTTAAGGGTGAGAAAGCTGATATGAGACAGCATGCACATTCAGGGTTCAGTTAGCTGCTGATATGCTGTCGAAGGAGTCCAGCTGCAGAGAGGACGACAGTGTCTCTTAGATCTCCTGCAGACTCACTAAAAGAACAGTTAAGGATGACAAGTTGTAATGCCCAAAACCAGGACAGAAAAAGAAAGACAACATTCAATTAAATGTGTGAAGAACCATCCATTTTTGTTTTCAAGCAGAGATTCAGTCGTGTGTTTCTTGTAACTGTAACCCTTTGTCAGCAGGGTCAGTGAGTAGAAACTCTGTCCTCTAGATAGAGGAACAAAGTTCAAAACACTGAACAACAACTCTGCTTCAGTGAGTATTACAAAGGAATTAAATGTTCTACAGATAAATACTGCTAAAGCTCATGATGTCAACTTGATCTGGCTTTTATTCTTAGGAGTGGAGATGACAGGTTTTGTTCACATGAGGTCAAACAATCTTAAACGTTCTCAACTGAAAAATACATTGGGAATTGGGACGAGTGAGCAAGTACCTAAGCTGTGGAGGGTGTCTTTAAAATACTTAAACAAAATCAGGATACCAATTTTTTTGTATTGATTGGGGGATTTTCACACAGTTGTTGCACAGAAAGAATCAGAGCAGACATTTCTTGGGTGAATAGAATCCACTATGGTGGGTTCCCCATTCAACATGAAGATAAAAAATGTCAAATGTTCAGAACTCATGGATATGAAACAGCAAAGTAAAAGTAATTGTGATGATCTGGAAAGAAACCAAGAGCAGTGACAAGTACCACCTTGTGACGGAGCGGCTCCATCACTGAGTGCAGGCGCACACACCAACACACACGCTGACACGTACACTCACACACGCTGACACGTACACTGACACACACACGCGCACCAAACTTTCCCCTCTGCCAATGCTCCTTATCACGCAATTAAACACATCATCATCTTCCTCCTTTCCCTTCCCGTTCCATAGCGCGACCAAGGGTGTCATACATTTATATCAACTTTCAGCGCACTCACCATTTAGGGCGTTGGATACACACTCCGCAGCATCCCGTTCTGATGCAAACAGAGGCGGTACATTTCCGCCAGGTAAATAGGCGACACGTGGCGCCGAATTACAATCACGTGATATTATTGATTGCTGAAATGTTTGTTTTAAATATATCAACAGAAATGTGGCTGTCTGGTGATTAAAAGGTTCAGGTAAAAAAGTTAGTGGTGAGGCATCCACAGGGAGCTACAAGTGAAAACTCCATTCATTTATAAGAAAATTTAACAGTTTAGAAATATTATGCAAATCATAATGCCCGGTGGGAGGGGCTTTTTCTTTAAAATGAAGGCTGTTTGAGACCTTCGGGAGTGGGAAGTCAAGTTACAGAGGAGGTAACAGCTTGAGGAAGAGAAGTTTGTTTGCTCACTACTCATGTTGGAGTTTTGTTCTGTCAATATTTTTTTTCTATTTTTTTTTGTTTTGGATTTTTCACATTTTTTGTAA
>NC_136699.1:8700269-8781665 GCF_947650265.1 Symphodus melops | reverse complement strand
TTAATTAACAAGAACGTGTGTCTCTTCTTACTATCACTTGGATCTCTGAGCATATTTCACAAATGAGATGTTCAATGCGTAACCGTCTGCACATGTGTGGTGCTGCATGACTCATGAGAGGAGTGTGAGGGTGGGTGATGACTCAAGGACTGTTTGTATCCCTTTCATCCTTTTGTTGATGAAGCAGACGGCAGATATGTATGACTCAAATAAAGCCCACATATGGAAGATCATTTATGTGTTTGTCCAGAGAAAAAGAAAAGACTCTTATACAATGTTTATCTTAGATATGACTTTGTCTTACGTAACGTTAGTCGTTCATTATCTTATGTGGATTTTGAACCACACTGTGTGTGTGTGTGTATTTTATAACTAAACTTAATTGCTGAACACCACTATCAGTAAACCTGAAAAACTTGACTTTAGAATTGGGGTGACTTGACTTTAGGCGTCAATGGGGTTAATAAATTAGTTCAATCACAGACAATGGGGCTTTACTACTCACTGTTAAGTCTCAACGCTGCCAATTAAAGGTGACCTCAAAGAGAGGGCGTTAACTTTTAAAACTGTTGCTTAAATCTTGAATTTTGGACCTCCTGCTCATTCTGCTGGTTGTACATCTCACATCAACAGCCCTGGAGGACCACATTACCCAGTACTCCAGTGCTTCAACAACTTAGAATTTTGACCCTTAATCAAGCTGGATTTGACTTCCTCATCCATCTTTGGAGCCAGCAATCCTCTGTCCCCTCTAGTTTTTAAAGTATTGTTCCGTGAGCACTGCCAATCATGCCAATTGCTACCATTCCTATTTCTGATTATTGACAAGATCTAGATGGAAATATGCATTCACTGGAGGAAAAAAAAAACAACCCGACAGCCAGGCTCTTCTTGATTGGCTTTAAACTGAGAAGTTGTACTGAAGAGGCATCTGTCAGATGGTAGGTCACATCCCCTCAGCATATTGGTTTTATCTACCAGCGCAGAGGATTGGTTATAGTGGTGCCCTATCAACAGAAGCTGAGCATAGGCTGGAAGATAACTGCATGCATTACGGTAAATAGGCTCACTGAGAGGAGAAATCATATGGAAATATTTATTTTGTTGAAGCTATAATTCCCAACATAAGGGAATGAATAATTTGTTATAATGTGTTTTTGCCCTCATCAACCTTTTGGTGTTTGGAGTATGAAAGTCTTACAGCAACACTGTGTCTGAAAATGTGAGTTTTTTTAGTTCAATTGTTATATTAAAACCAAATCCTTATATCTCCTGTTTGTAAATGGAAGGCATCAATAAATATATTCAAGCCGACTATACAGACATGATTCAGCAGCCGGCGCACTGATCAACCTCTGTCAACCTGAGACCTTGAGAATTAAACCAAACTTTACACATCTGAGTAGTGCCTAAGCCAAGTAAAAAAAATGTTATACCTAAATATAAGTGCAACATTATGTAGTTAACTCCTATAAATTAGCTTCCTACACCACACTAAAACTGTTTATATTATTTTACAGACATTAAAAATGTCTTCAAGTCATTTTTATTTAATTAACATTTAATTTAAGAGGAACAGTTTCAGTATATTTTTCAAATATTTCCCAACATAGATCCACTGGTATCTTAAAAAAAATAAATCTGAGAGCAGGCATACAAGATCCACTAAGATGTTCCATTTCTGCTCGTAGCTGTGCCGTGACCTAGATGTAACTGCCTAAATTAGGATTCCCTGTGTCCCTATATCACACTTATATAGTAGATGCCGAGAGATTCATATCCCTTACACGGCGACAAAGGTCAGATCAATTCTTCCACCAACCGCATCTGTCTTCATTTAGCAGCTGCCACATAAAGACTTTATAGGATATCACATCTCTTTGGAAACATATGTTTAAATAAGTGTACAATCATGAAGCATTTAAGGTGGGATGTGTTCAGTATTAATTCTGCTGGAGTGCTGGCGTATCTTTTGTTTTGCCTCCACATGAGACAGGGAGACTTGGTGCGCACGATTGCCGAGACATAAACACAGCCCTCTTCCACCCCAGGCAATCCTTAAACTCATCAGCACTATAATGAGACTTTCGAGCAGGGAGATGAATTAACTGGCTGACTTTCTAGTTGTTACCCCCCCCCTCATAGAGAGTAACTGGATATACCATCAACAGCCATACAGGACTGTGATTTACAGTATGTGGCATGACCAGGACACAAAGAAACTTACATGGAAACAAACTTGGAAATTGACTTGCTTTTACCAAAAAAAAAAAAAAAAATAAATATGAAAGCAATTTCACAGAGAGCTGGGATATGAAAGCGCAAATTAGACAAACAATCTTTTACAAGTAGTACAACAAACCTTAAAGTGAAAAGAAACATGTTTGTCCTTAGAGAAAAGTTCATTTTGGGGCTCAGGTGGCACCAACAAAAAAAAAAAAAAAACACTTGGGATTGAGGGCTTTGTAGACTGCCTTGATGCTCCATGCACTTGAAGGTTTTTGAATGGGAAGTCAGTGAGGATTCTTTTTTTTTTTTTGCTGCAGTCATCATTTCTACTGGCTGATTGTGTTATCCTGCAGACAGTCACTGCATCTAAGCAGAGGCCTGTTTAGTCTATGGATAGGGGAAAAGGTTGTTAAGGGCTTTTTTGTTGAGTTAGAATAGTACAGCCCATTAACAACACCACACAGACCAGTGAAAGGCAGCAGCTGGTGACTCCATGTGAACTCAAAAGAAGGTGGTAGTCTACAGCCCCTTAAGGCAAATAGAAAGGGGTTGGTAATAAGCACGAATGAGGTACTGCATAAGGTGCCTGAGAACTTTAAATTGAAATGTGAGAATTGTATTAATCATTAAAATCCTTTAGTGTTCCTTTATGACTCAATGTTAGTTTGAAGACATACATTGAAATGGTAAAGGAAATTTGGATGACACCAAAGTCTTTGCATGACTAGATGTTCTTGCACACATTCAGAAAGCTGTTACACATTCAATCTCAAACACCAGTGCCACTGAATATAAATGGATCAACGCCAAAATCAAATATGTATTTGTAATCATGCAGTCATTAATATGTCAGAATAAAGAAACAATCCAGGTTTTGATTGATTTTCTTTAAGCTCTCAGGAAGTGGAAGGACCACAACCAATGTTTTCCATTTTAAAAAAATGTTCTCGAAAAAGAAAAGTGAAAATGTCAGCAAACTCTATGCTCTGTTGACAGAGAGAAGGCCTCAGAGATTTAAGCGTGTTAAGATTCGACTGGTTCAGGTTTTAAGTGCCATAGGGCAGGCAAAAACATTATAGAAGTAACTGCGAAAGACATACAGTACCAGGGTGTTTGTGCTGTTATCTTGTAGCCCAAGGCAGCCTCACTGTGTGCTCCCATTTAGCCATTACTTAGGGGGGTTTGTAGCTTGCAGCCAATCAGCCCATTGTAATAACCAGCAGCTGTAGGTTTTGCTGAAAGCTGCCATTGCCCTGAATGTACAGTACTACTACACTGATATAGGTCACCAAGAAAATTACATTTTAACCTTCAAAGTAGCAGGAATGTGTTTGCAAAACATGCCCTGGAGGTATCATTATTACAAAATGATTTCAGTGACAGGAGTAACTGTCTTTCTGGAGGCACATTTAAACTCTTGCCTGGTTAAAAACCTCATCCAGACAGTGTTTCTAAATATTGTCCTATTTGAAATATGGATAAATGGGGCCAGAGATAAAAGGGAATCTGACAATCTCTTAAGGGATGCATTTAGAGAATGATGTGGGATCAAAAAGGGCTCCTGGTTAAGATACACATTTTAATAAAGACCCTCTTCTTGTAAAAATTGAGTCAGCCAAATCAAGTCATTCAAAGTAGACTGATGATTGTGCATAACTCTTGTACATTTGGGAAGTTGAAATGAAATACATTTCCAATGTTTCCGTTTGTAGGTGACACTGCACATCTCTTAGTTGTGTTTAGTACAGTTAAAAATCTAGGAGCAGAAGGTTATAGCCCTCAGAGCAGTAGGACTGCTCTCTTTTCTGAAACTGCTGATCACAAAACAGTTATGCAACCAGCTTTATTGAGGTGAGGCAAATTCCTTATTCTAGAGTTTAATATACAGAACAATCTTACCACATGTTAAGTCAGTTAAAGATACAAGGGAAAGATAAAGATGCATAAAGATTATCGCTGAAAAATATTCGTTCCTATATTTCTGTGTGGATAATAACCATCCTGATCATGGTAATTCGAGGTTAAAATTCTCAATGACGTTATTCCTGTCCATCCAAAAGTTTGATTTCTATCATATGGAACAATCCTTCTGGAAAAGAGATGAACCTCTTCAAACTTTATTGGTCTTCATACAGGCTTCAACAAATCTGGGTCTCCTGTAATTTATGAAATCAAAACTCAAGATTTCAAACCGAAATGTTACACTTTAAAAGCTTAGACACAACTAACTGTCTTGCCACTAAAGGCTGGTGATTACAAGACTCTTATTTTCAGCGCACGATAAAGAAAACCAAACTTGAGAGATCTATGCGACATGCTTGGGAAGCGCTGCTGTGGTTCTTTTCTGCACTTGATTAAGTCAGCTTGGAAACAAAGCCCAAGGGCGTAAAGAGGGGATTATCATTGTCTTCCTCAAAGAAGGAAGTTTTAAATGTGCCCATAAAATTAGTGGAGTCATTGTCATTTCCTGCTAATGGCTTGCCTGATTAGCCAAAAGCCTATTCCCCACCTTCTTTGGGAACAGGTGGGCAGTATCTAGCTGGCTATCCCAGATAGCGACTGCTGAAACAGAGATAGCACACTCCACTGAGTATGGTGGCTCAAACACCGTATGAGGTCTTGGTATAAAGGGTTTCATTGGGAGATGAAGTTTTAAGACTGCACCACAAGCAAGGGTCATACAAGGTGGACTGAACATCACTGTGAAGGCCATTATCCTGTTCAGGGCTGAAAAGACAAACTCTATGAGCATCTTCTGCCAGAATCTTACACTCAACGGAGCCCTGTGAATACGTATCTGTTGGTCGAGGAAGAGGAGCGCAATACCATTATTTTGCTGCTACCAGATGACTTGAGAATATACAGTCGCAGTTAGACTAAAATCACATTGTATTAGTCAGTATTCTAAAAACATTAACATAGGAGTTTCATTGCGCTTCTTAGCATACAGGATCCAGGGAGCAGATTCTGTGTCAAAGACTTTAATCAAGTTTTGCTCTGGCTATAATCTTATGATGCAAAGGGTAAGACTATAACTTCCTTTTCACCTTACTTCATAACTGCAAATTTGGTTTGTTCATGCATGACAGGAAGACTTCTGGGGACGAGTTGAAGCCCAAATGAAATCAAATACTATCCTATGAAAAGGCACCAAATTGAAAACTCTGCCTCTTGAATATGAACAAAAAAAATGGATCTAGGAAAAACACAATACAAGGCAGCAAAATTGAGTCAGAGGCCTCTCTAGGTGGAAAAAAGTGTACAGGGGAAGCTGGAAACAATAATGGGCTGACATGAAACATAATCCCCTCTGTCTGCGATTTTATTGGCAGCCCCTCCAAAGAATGGTGGCTCCCCTATTATGACTTAACACATCAAAATCGCTGCACAGCACACACAGAAAAGGCCACCTGATGATAAACACAGCAGACAGCGTCAGAGGCTTTATCTCGTGGCTGCCTGCAGCTCGACACAGGTTCAATTTGGCCCGCAACAATCGATTCTGTCCCTCCTTTCCTCTGCTTCAGTCAGTGGAATAAAAAAAGACCTTTCTGTAAGGAGCAGGTCTCAGCTGGTATGCCATGTCAAAGCAATGCAAAAGAAACTAAGGACACCAAGACACCTGAATTTTGGCTGGAAGAGGTGTATGCATATTTACTTAACAAGATTATAATCTTATAATAATTCTAATTAACATTTAGGTCTTTCAAATTTCTAAATATGCGTAATGACAATAAATAAGTCATAAGCCATAACTTGTATTTTGTTACTGTTTGGCACAGCTGCAAAAAATACATGATGAAGAATAAGTGCAAAAAATAATATAGATGTGTTTTTTGGGTTGACACGATTTTAAGCTGTTTTTGTACCAGCCGGAACAAAAGGCTGAACAAAAAAAATGCATTCAGGGATTGAACTTAAACCGTAAAAGTCACGAACAAAGAGAAAATAAAATGAATCCATCAAAAACTGACGAGTTTCTTCTAAAGAACATTGCCATAACACCAGAGCCTCTGACATGAATACACCCTGGCACATGATGGCCTAATACAGCCCTGCCAATGTGGCTCTTTGAGCAGAAAAAAACCCCCACAGGTTTCTTGGTCAGGGCGGCAAATTCTCAGGAATATTGTTCAGTGTATTATTCTTACAATAATTAATGGTTGGAAAATAGAAAAAAAAAAAAAACAAACATTAAAAGTACAAAAACTTCAATTGTTATGTGTATAATAAATACATGTTGAGGCAGCAAGTTATTGTATGCAAATTATCAAGAAGCTACACTGTGTCATATAACCTTGAGAGACACATCTGTTCTTGTAGATTCACTGAACAGCATGCAGCACTTTGCTGTGAGTCCATTTAAAATCAAACAGCTGCAGACCTTTGTATAACATACCTCTCTCACTCTATCACTCCCTCACTAAGGCCTATTTCATACATTTAACCATGTTTACATTAGTTAAAAAAAAACATGGTATGAAATATTATAGACAGATCATTGTCACAGTGATTAAACAATTTATTTTTCAATGTTGCAACTTTATAATATCAATACCAATATATCTCCCCTCAACACATTGATTAAAGCTGAGTGAACTGCATCCAGCTTCTATAAAAGTTACAATGTTATTAACATTCCTCATTCTTGTAAGTATAAAGATATCTTGGTGTGTGAACATGTCGCAAAGCTTCGGGTAATTTTGTTCTTAAACTGACACTGTGGCTTCGGTCTCTCTATTTCAAGTGATCGTTATAATTTCCTTAGCCGAAAGCAAAAGGGTTAAGATTGATATCAGATTCATTAGATGAGAGGAAAAAACACTGTTATTGCAGTGTGTAATATAGAACAGTCCTTTCACGACAATTATTAATACCCTGTCCCATTCGCTCGCAATATAAACTCTCAGTTTGATGAAGGTTGTCCCTCTGATCAGTATGCAGGCGACCTGGCTTCATATCCTCAATTTTACATGCAAATGTGGTGCAACTGATTTAAATAATATTTGAATATGGATCACACAGTGTGACTTCATATCACAGAGCAGGAAAAAAAGAAGGTGCAAAATGCAAATCATCAACATGTAATAGAAAGGTCATAGTCAGGACCTGTTCGATTTATTTTGGAAATAAAGGGCTGGCTGCTGAACGAAACTCATTTCATCAAGCCTGGGGACAAAATTAGAGGATATCAGCTTGATTTACATCATAGAGGAAAACAAACACAATGGGGCCTGTGACACACAAAGGAAGCTGTTTCTGGAGGATGGTTTAGCCTCAGAGGCAACCAATCGATAGTGATCGACCTGTCGATCGCAGTCTGATTCCCAGGTGATCGCAGGAAGAGTAGAAGAAAAAAAAAAAGTCTGTGTGGCCGGCGCAACTTTCCTCACATGCAAGCTGAACTGCAACGTCAGGGCCAAAGCATTGTACAGCGTGAAATTGCAAGTTATGATGAGTATGTGCAGAGCATCTCGATAGCATTTGAGAAGCGTTTTATTGACTCTGGATCCATTGAACTTGTTGCCGGCTATACATGTTTTCCATTTGGTGCAAGAATTGATGTGGATGACATTGCTTCTGGAGTAGTGTCACTGCTCCACCTGGTTCACTCTGCTGCTGGAAATGAGATTCTGACACTGATCAGTCTTAGGGGCAACACCTTGCATGGAGGGAGAGTTCTAGAACCTACTGCTGGAATAAAAGTTTTAGAAGAAAAAACAAACACTTCAGAAGATGGGCCTTCAACCTGACAGCTCTTTTTGAATCAATATATTTGTGCAAGTCTGCTTTCTTTCATATGAAAATCATCAAGTCCAAGTACAGATCCAAAATGAATGATGACCACCTTGTGGCCTGCCAACACCTCGCAACCAAATTCTTCTGCTCTGCCAATAAGAAAATAGCTGCCTCCTGTCTGTGCCAAGGATCCAACTCAGGCAGTTAACATCTATTTCAGCTTTTGTGACTGAGAGGACCCTGTATTAGACCTAAACCTGAATGACTGCTCTCACTGTTGTCTTTACATGAAACTATACATTAATCTATCATTAATTGATATCAGAGTGGCGACTGTGCGTTTGTGAGAGAGAGAGAGAGAGAGAGAGAGAGTCTTAGAAGACTGTGGCAATTCAAAACTAGATCTTGGCCACATCTTGTTCAGCTGGCTTAAAGGAAAGCAATACCTCTTTTTATGTTACATTCTACTATATAACAAGTAGATGAACATGTGAAGGGAAAAAACATTGAATCTTTTCCTGAGCCTCACTTACTTCTTACTGGAAACACTTCATAGATGCAATGGCTTCAAACACTCAAGTATCGCAACAATAGGACTTGCAGTATTCTAAAACCATGTGTGCATCTTTTGTGGAATGGCAACAAAAATAACATTTTGTTTCATGTCCAGAAAAAAAAAAAAAGTGATAGGTACTGATAAGCATGCTCCAAGCACACCATGCAAGAACTCTAGGAGGGCTATAAAAATGTTGCAATACATGCAGGGAATACCAACAGTATGTACTGCGATGTGGTTGTTCCTCTGGGGGCCGTAACTCACGAGTGATGGAGGAATCTTCACACATCGTGGCATGCATTAGTGAATGGGGGCACAGGGGAGCCTAATCCCACAGGTCTAGTAAAACTTCAACGAGGAACGCCGCATTGCTCGCTTCAGGCCATGCTTTTGAATTATACATTGATGACAGCCCATGATAAAAATGACCCAATCTGTTATCCAAAATCAATTCCCAACCCCCGCTGTGTGAGCAGGGGTTGGCGAACACTACCTAGACTCTTATGACAGCATTTGAGCCACAGACACGTTTCTTTAAACTGCGGTCAATAGAGGCAGAGGGTGTGGGAAGGAATGGAGGGAAAACAGAGGTATTTTACTGCAATGACCACACAGTCGGTAAATGATCTGTTGCCTTTGTGGGCAAATAGTATGTTTGGATTTGATGTGTATTTTCCCCGTCCATGATTGGCACAAAAGAAAAGAACCGAACCCTCTTACTGCTTATTCAAAAATAAAAGCCAATAGCTGAATATAGTGTTATGACCACACACACAACAGGGACAATGGTTTGTGAGGTTATCCCACCAATCATACGTGCCAAACAACCTGAACATTTATCTTTATTTAAACATTTGGAAAGACGTGTGCTTCTCTTACGAAGAGTCAGGAGTTGTGCAGGAGGCCTCGCTCTGAAGAGAATAATTCCTTAAGAGGATAACACCCATACGCGCAGCAACACCAACACATAGACACACCATGCCTAATCTCTGAGCAACACTTAAAGCACATTCCTGCCTACATGATGCTGAGACAAGGGCATTAAGTCTTCACTTTCAAGGCAGTGAAAAGGATCACACAAACTCAGAAATGATTTGAATATTTTACTCCACTCCTACATCGTCAATGCTCCAGAGTTCCAACAACAGCATATAATCAAAACACTCAAATTAAAGAAACTTCTTAGTTTCTCCTCTGCAAGGACTATTACTGTGATTTACAATTGAATGACTAACTTAATATACAATATATGAAACTTTTTATCAGCTATAATTAGATAATGATTAAAAGTGAAAAAAAAAACATTTTCTCTGCTTTTTCTTCTCCTGTGATTAGCAAAAAAAGTAGTCTCTTGATGAGACCTAAGAAGAGCAAGTAAAATACCTGTTTGGAAAGCTTACCTTTTATTAAAATATACTTATCACTCAGCCGTCACACCAGCAATAAGAAATTCTGAAAAGGTCAGACTTTTTGTACTGTAGATTATGTTCTTTCAGTCAGTCAATATTAAAAATCCCCGAGCTTGTTTTGTAACATTTCAAAGGGTGTTATCTGTTGGGTGCAGAGATCACCTCAGAGAAAACTCAATTTCCTGCTCATTTGTATGACAATCCTAATCATTATCTTACTCATCAGAATCGACCGCTATCGGGTTTCTCCAGACGATCTGTAAAGTCTCCTAATGTTGTTGTTTTTTTAGATAAAATGCTACTTCCACAATTCAAGAATAGAGCATTTGTGTTGCTCAACGATTTTTATGATGGGTCAATAGCATTATTTCTATTAGTTTTGCAAGATTTCATAAATGCATATTGTAATTCAAGCTTTGTGACCGAATCCTAATTGAATGTGAGCAGTATGACAATATGCTTAGCCAATCAGAGACACTGAAAAGTACCATGTTTGTTGGGGGTTTTTTTGCTGCATGTTATTAGTTTCCTGCATGCAGAATGTGTTAAGTGCTAGGATTGCATGGTGCATGCATTGGCCTGGCCTTACAGGGTGCTTTCGTTCAAGAATATTCTGAACGACAAAACTACACCGCTTACAAATAGGAGAAAAGTAAATATATTATACTACAGAGATTCTACATGAGCTTAATTAAAATGCACACAACATCTGTTGGTTATAAACACATCATTAACATTCTTGGGGGTTAAAAATAGACATGACTGTAATTTTGTTTTTGATCACAGTAGCAGCTGCCTCCTTTGAATGCTGCTGTGTAAGGCAGGTGGTTTGCAGAGATCTACTCATAGTTTCTCCTCAGCATAGATACATATATTACATCTGTGGTGGGCTGTTTCCTCCTCATAGCTCAAAAACTCGACGGGAAGTGGTGCATTTGTCATTTTAAAGCACTGTTACCAATCAAAGGCTGTTAGTAGTAGTTTGAGAGGTTGAACTGAATGCGTTGATTTGTTTTTCAGGCTATTACATATTTCAATGATTTCTAGGGTAGTGTTTGGACTTTCTAGACCCTGGGTACAGTGTCTTGATGGTTCATGGTTATGGTGCATTTTAAAGACAAGGCCAGGACTTTCAAAGTAAACAAACTCTGCACCCCCCTTTTGTCACCACATAACATACCGCCTACTGCACATGCCAGCTACTTGAGGTGCTTTAGAACTTCCTTCTTCAGGTTGTAAAGTTCAACAAGGTACGCGAGGTATTGTTTGAAAGATCATTCTAAAAATACTACAGGTATTGTAATCGACTGTGATGGATGGGTTCCAGTTATGAGTGAGAGCAGAAAAACCAAGTTGCATTTGAAATGGAGCTTCCTTATTCACCTCAGCTCATGGAACACTCCCAGCATGGCAAATGGTCCACTGCGACAGGCTGAATTTCTAGGCTGGCAAACAGCATTATTCTCATTCCTGGTCCCATTGTCAGCTCTCATTGAAATCTGCTGTCACGGACTGGAGCCTGATGCTAAGCAGGGCTGCTGGCCTCCTTGCATGTGTCTATCTCTGTCTACACTCATACTGCCTGGCCAAAGAGGTGATGTAAGAAATCAGAGGTGGAGGGAAAGAGAGATGGACAGAGAAAGGAAAAAAAGAAGAAGAAGAAGAAAGAGAGACAGAATAGTTGTTTTGGTCTCACAATGAACTACTCATCCACCGTGAAGTGAGTAAAGAGCAAAAAGAGGGAAAAATAGAAAAAAGAAAACTCTGGAGGGCTCATCACTCAGCCGGAGCTGGAGGAGCCAGACAGGTCTGTTTCCTGTTCCTAATATTCTTCATGACAGACTGTCCATTTAAAACTGCTGGCCTCACTGATCCTGCTCTATCACTTTCAGGGTGCAGGGATGTATACACCTTAAACAACCAGTGAGGAAATTGTCTCTGTTTCTAGCCACAGCAAAAGTGTTCAATTTTCAGCGTTGAGTTTTCCTCACAGTAGGTTGATGTGTATTTTCAATCACACTGGCAGGCAGATTCAAACTCCTGGAAGAGAATAGCTACTCAGTGAGTACATTTGATGATATAAGGCTGGAGCTCTTTATTATGACACTAACAAATCTTGCCAGATGAAGTGTAGCCATTGGAAAATAACACTGGTTTACCACTGTTGATAACATACAGGCAACATACATCAACCTCAACATCCAAGTTTTTTTCCACTTCCATTGATTTACCTTTGTTGTTGTATTTTTTCTATTCAAAGTCAGTTTAGCGTTATGTTAGCATAAGGACATAAAAACCTTTATTTTTAAAACAATGGCACTGAAGGATCCAGACCACCTGACTAAACTAGGTTGATTCTAATATAGGAATGGTGCACGGTTTTCTTCAGTAGTGCAGGCCATTTGAAACTAGTGACTGTGTTTCAAGTCATCTGAGATTTTGGCTTTTTCTCTCCTCCTTGCAGACCCCCTTATTCTCAGTCCAACTGGATGGGATGCAACAGTGAGCGGCAATCTCCAGATCTCTCCATAGATTTCCAAAGAGCTTTAAATGCAGGCTTTGTCTGGGCTTCTAAAGGAGCATACAGAGACAAAGCCACTCTACTGCTGTCTTGGATGTGGGGATCTGGGTCAATGTACCGCTGGTAGGTGAATCCTCACCAAGTTCACAACTTATGAGCACTTCCCAGCTTCACAACGGCAAAACAAATGTATGTGTAAAACAAAAGATGATACTCCATTTCCTATAAACTATCCCAATTTACAAACTGTCTTCAGGTTCACTCTCATGTAATTTCCCTCTTTATAAATTGCAATAAATTTGAAATACTGCACATTTGAGAGCCTTATACCACACTCTATTAACTTCCACGATTAAATGGCAAATGGAATTCCCATTGTGAATATTAATATGTGCCTAAATCAGATTGTCATTCGATTACTTCTAAAGGAGACTGGGAAAGTTTGACTACAAATCTAAGAATGTGGATCTCACTGAGTGTGAAATAGGTTATTATTTTTACCCCCCAAAGGTTGAAGTATCTGTTGTAGTGAATTATTGGCAGTGATTGTTGTGACACTCACAATCTCTCAAGTAGCTTCATATCACAGCTGTGATGAAACCTGCTGATTCCCAAAGCATTGCATTTGAAGGAATTAAAAATAAGCTGCCAAATATCACATTGGATGAAAAAGTCATTTGACTGCACAGTGGAAAAATAAAGGTGGAGGGGAAATGGGTGACATGAGGGCTCACTTCAGGATGTGAGAATACAACAATCATAGCTTTATACCCAGAATGGGCGCAATCAAGTGCACAGTTAACAATAACAATGATCTATTATTTTACAACAGAAAAGCCAACACTTTGTTTATCTGAATTCATAAAGTCCTAGTCTACTAAAGTAGATATGTGTACACTGTAACCTTATTGTGTAACCCTGATTACAACACACATTCTTCCAGGGATTTCACATTCCTCATACAGTATTTCTGGACGATTTATTTGTTAATTTAGTTTTTAAACAGCAAGTTTTGAAAATCTAACATGTGCTAGTTGCACATTTGAGCTTGCTATAATTGATTCTTGTTAGTACACCCAATCTTCTGCTTTTATCTTCAACTTGAGATATTAAAAGCACAGATTAAAAAAAAAAAGGTTTAAGGCACACCAGCTCTAAGGTGTATGAATGTTTGAAGTTTCTTTCAAATAAAAACACTGCTGCATCATTGCAGTTTATAGTGAAGAGTTTTGCATGCAGTTCTTAGTTGAGACTCTGCAGCTGATTTCTGGACTGGCAAGAGAGAATAACGAATAACCCCATGACTCCCTACAACTCTATTGAACCCTAAAGACAAATGATCTCTTCTGTGTTATACCCCATCCAGAAAGGCATTTGGTCTACGTAATACAGAGCAAAGTACTGCTAGGAGTTTAAATGGGAAATGGGCACTGCTTTATTATGCTGCAGTGCCTTCAAATGAATGTGGATAATAGATATATTCACAGCGGTATTAATATCCTCTGAGTTCATCTTTTTTTTCACTCCCCTCATTCTCCATTTTCTCTCTCACAGGCTCCAAAGTACTTTGCCCTTGGCTATGCCTTATACTAAATAGATTTATGAGAACATTTGTGTCATATTTCCTCTTTTTCTCGGATTGTCAAGACAGATTGTCAGTGTGCCACTGATTGAGTGGAATCACCACACAGACTTAGTTCCCATTGTCAGACCCACATATTCATGTGGGTTGGAGTCTGGGGGGGGGGGGGGATTTAACAAGGCAAATTGGCCAATGACACTTCTTTCAAGGCTTTGGCGCTGCCATTAAGATGAGGTCAGGGGTATAAAAACAGAAGCTCCGTTGACTACATTTTTAAAGATTATAGTCTCAGTATCCATGAGTACATCTCTGAAAGAACTTACTGTTAAAACACGATATTTATCACAGAAACATTTTATATGCATATGTCCTGCTAGATTGAGGAATATATTGAAATAAAACCACAATGAGATGGGACATTCTGTTGCATTTAGTAGCCTATTGTACTCTAAAACATGTTTTTTATAAAAGTAGCAGAATGGATGTGTATCTAGAAATTAGCCAAAACTTTCAATGGAATTCTTTTGTTTTAAAATTATGAATCTGTGGCTATAACCGTTAAAACAAACCACACACAATTACGATTAGGCTGATTGTTTACTGAAACACCCTAATAAGAAGGACTGACTGATTATTTTCTATACCACTAAAATACAGTAAATATCAAAACTAGTCATGTATACTCCAGTTGGCAGAGGTGATTGTGTGTTGCAGAATATGACCAGTCATTTTGGGAGGAAGGAGGTGGTGGTGGGGGGACAATTTCAATCAGGAGGCCTTTTTTGAGCTCCCCAGACCTCCTTCAAATCCTTCATCCCTCAGAGTGATTTATTGGTACAAATCCAAGACGACATGGTGGCAGGAGAGGCTACCGATCCTCAGATCATACAGAGGTGGAGCTCACAGTGAATTATGGGAAACGTTTGGACACACAGTAAATTCTAAAATCAGAACTGGTTTAATGAGGGAAGGAAACAGTTAGACATATGTGAAATTGGAAAGATGCTCCTACAAATATGCAGGTGGCATTTTAGAAAATTATCAAAAAAATCAAGAACCTAGGTCTGTATTGTATCAAATAAAAACTTACATTTTACATACATTTTAAAATAAGAAAATTGGTTCCATTTGTGTCAAGATTGACCATCACACAGTATTCTCTATCAAGGTCAACATTTTACTGTCACAACACATAATTCAGAAAGCTGCAGTGATTTATTGACCTCAAGCTTCATCACATTCTTAAAATTCTGAATTCCTGACAGACACAGGGGTCTCTTTAGCCTCTCTTCTCTTTCTCCAGTACAATGCTAGATGCAAGTGAAAAGTTCTGTTACAGTCCGTGTCTGTTATTCAGGTTGGGATCATTTTAAAAGCTTAAGCAATCAATGCTTTTGTAAGGAAAGAAATGCATGTTCTACCCTGACCTAAGGGCAAACCACTTTTCTATCTGGAGAATAAAAGATGGTGAGCAGAGTGCAATTAATTCTGATATGAGAAAATTACCCAACTGACCTAGATGCAAGTATGTTCCTTCAAATCTTACGGAGGGATTTGATAGAGATGTCAACTTTGCTCCATGGGTTCTTAAGCCCACAACAGTTACCTAAGATTAAAAACAAGATATACTGGCACATTACTAAGAAATGAAACTGAAACTAATCTTCAGATAATAATGTCTTCTAGAGTGGGTGACATGGTGGGAAGTGACTGGTAGATTTTTGAATCCACCAGTCACAGAGGCAGGTGAAAATGTTAATTTCCTACCTGGTGGTGAAGTAAACTTCAAATCAACTTAACAAGAAGTTCTTTGAAGTTCATGATGTGGTGACTTATGCCGAGATGAAGGTTTTAATATGGCTTTTAAAGCTTTTTTCTATTTTACCGTGATATGAAATTGAGGTTCAGAAAAGCTCCTGTATACAGCTTTGTTTCCTTAAATAATCAGAGCCCTTATTAATATAAGAGAAAATCACAAAGGTAACATATTATATTTAAAAACAAACAAAAAAAACCCTACACTGCAGTACTCTTTGTAGTCATTTTCGTAGTAAAAATGTATATATTGTTTTAAAATGCTGTAGGCCCAGCATGGATGTTGGCCCATGTCTGGGTTCAAATAGTTAAATGAAAACCAAATAAAATTTCTTTACTACTTACACACACACACACACAGTTATTTTTGAACTTTAGAAGCCATGTGTGTGCTGTGCATTGATGAAGCACAGTCCTTCCCTTTGTCCAGGTAATATCTAAACCATATGCAGCATGCTCTCCCTGCCTCCTTACATAATCATGTGAATTCTAATCAAAGCTGCCCTTGATACTGGCAGGCTTTGATAATGGCTTAATCCTGAGAGAGAGTCTCCAGAGGGAGTATGTCTGTGTGCTGGACTTGTCTTAGTTATGGTTAACCTCTTGCTTCTGTGAGGAGACCAGCTCTCCTCTGCTCCCAGGCTAGTCTATGGGCTGCATCCTGATTTATGTTGGAATGCAACTAATAATCACAAGCTTTGTGGGGAACCACTACCTGTAAGAGTTTATCATATATACTATAATAATAAAAGTAATAATTACTAAAAGTCATCAATATTAAAGCAGTCAGAATAGTAGAATTTTACCGTGAATATGAGAGAGTAAGGAGCAGTGAAGTCAGGGCTAATATGATCAAGTGGTAATGACACAAAGGCTCTTCATTTAAATGGCTGACAGCAGTCCTTGCTGCATAGTTAGGATGTGAAAGACATCATGGCTAAAATCAAAAGAAGAAGCGGCACCATTTTAGTCAAGACTGAGCTATAAATGTATATCACTGCAGTTTCACTGTCAGTGATACATGTAATGTGAGCACATACATATGCAAGTGTTAATAGATACAGTACCTGCATAAATACAGAGGCAAAGTGGTCTAAGTGTCATTGCAGCACTTATCATAAATTCCCATTTTTATATGCTATAACAGTAGTAAGATATCATCCTTCAATTCAATATTCACAGGCTTGGTGTAAAAGTCACAGAAGTTGAGTGTTTTAGGGTGGCTGTATAAGAATATGCACCGTTTGATATGGTGCTGAAAGTGTCGCAATAAGGCTGTCCACAAGACAGAAAGGTGACTAACCAATCACTAACAGAGCGTTTACACTGGTGGACAGAAAGTCTGAAGCAGCCAATCAAGGCAGGGCAAATGCTGCTTTCTCACAGAAATTATCCCTGATTGCACTTATCAATGCTGTGTATTAATTGCACTACCCCCAAGGATTGTAGATGGCCTTTGATTACATTTGAATCCCCCTACAATGCACAGTGTTCCTTTGAGCCAATACCTCCCCTACCTCCTTGCCTCTGACAATCAACAATCAGAAATCACATGCTTTTTGTGACAGGCTGAACACAGCTTTGTGCACATCAGACTCATTACCCAAGCAAAGATATCAAGATAGTTTCATTATGTCCTGTATGTGAGATGTTTGGTTTCTGATGAAATGTAGTGGTATGGATAAATAATTTATTGTGTACAGTCAAAGTGTAAACATTGGCTGTGGTGTATCTTTTAATATGAAGCCCATAAAGATGTGTTTATATGTTTCCAAATAAGCATGGAAAGTATGTTACTAAGAAGAGAGTCACAGGGGAAAATGTTCAATCAAAACCCGAGTTTGAAAGGAGACGGTTTGAGAAGTAATTACAAAAAAGAAACAAAAAAAGTCCTAAATGGAGGCTATCATGCACGAGTTGTTTTTTTAACTTCATGTTAGAGCGTACGGTGCATTAAGGTGAAAAGAGCGGCTTTATTTAATTTTCTTCAGTTTCCCTGAAAGGGAGAGCCAGAACTTGTAAAGAATTTGGAGATAGTGTTAAATTATTCAATGCTGCTCTGCTGTTCAACAGGCAATAAAAGCTTTCCAAAGACACGGAGCTGGCCAGCACACGGCCTCTGATCACCATGTTCCTCTTTGCTTCAAAGGAAATCGAATAGAATTGACTTTTACAGGCACGTGGGTAAAGGTTTCAGCCTTTCTCATTTACTTGACTTGAAGGTGCTAAAGACTCAGTAAAAAAAAGATATAGCAGAAGGTAGAACAAATTCAAATATGAAGTAGTACAAACAGAAAGAGAGGAAAAGATTTGCAAGAGTGTGGACTGTTTATTTAAAAAAAAAAAAAATCAAACAAAACAAACAAAGATTCAGATTTTACTAAAATAACTTCAGGCGTGTTTGTGCTTTTAATGTCTTCAAATGTAATCATGAAGTCCCCTTAACTGTTACAGTACACCATTAAAAACCCGGTTTAATTAGATGTGCTGATCAATGAAACAAGAAGCAATGGGTGCCCAGATTAAAGTGTGTTTTTTTTTTTCTTTCTTTTTGCATCCCTGCTCCTTAAATAGTTCCTCAGGGTTTCCTGCAATAGATATTTATTTACTGGTCTCAGCCAATTAACTGCCATCTCCTTCAATTCCACAAAATGACAAAGTTGATATAATTCAAATTTGGTGAAAAATAGACATCTAAATATATACAGCGCATGAAGTCTCTTCAGTCCACTTACACAATGGATGGCAGCCTTAGTCAAGTGCATAATTAGTGGAATTAGATTAAATAACCAATTACGAGACTAACAAAGTAAATAAGCCTACAGGGACTCCACCAAATGCTTGAGAATAGAATTAGAGTGGAATTAGTTTATTGACAGGCTGAATGACAGTGTGGTCAGACAAACAGCTCTATTCCTGTCACAAAGACTGAGTGCTGGCTGGAGTCAGGGGATGGACGTAGAAAAGGGTGCAAATGTGTGAACTAAAACAAATGGGTGAAAATCAAATAAACATAATGTTGGTTGGTTTTTTTGGGGGTTTTTTTTGTTAGAGTGGGGATGTGATGTTCAATGGATGAAGGAAAGAAATAGAGACATACCTCTGCTGGCACTTTCCACGTGTTCCAGTTCGTCTGGAAACCTGAGAATGGCTTCAAAATTCTCTTCACACTTTTCAGCCAGGAAATGAAGAAGTGTTGTATTCTGACTGGTGGATTTGGTGTCTCGAAGCTGAAAAGAAGAATAGAAATAAATTGAATAAACTAGACTTTGTGTTGTTTTTTGTTATTTCTCCATCTAAGGAGCAAAACACACTGCAACTTTCACAATATAGTCACTCCAGGGCTGGTAATATTTACTACTGTACCGTTTTCTCTCTCTCTTTCTCTCTCTCTCTCTCTCTCTCTCTCTCTCTCTGTCTATTCATGTTGCAGTCTCTATCTCCACACAGGATTTCAAAAGACAGGCAAACTTAACAACCCATAATCTTAAAATGAAGAGAAAAAACCGAGAGATTCTGCGTTAAGTAATTGAATTATATTAGTGTCCTAAACGCAAGAGCTTTAGGACTGACATAACAATAAAAAAACCAATAGATATACACATCCATAATGGACCACTAGAGTTGTGTTGAATGTGTCTGTAGTTGCAGAGACCCTGCCCTCTTCCTAAATGCTTTTAATTGGCTTATGTGTACAATGTCCGTCTTTGTTTTTCACATCCCATTGCTTATCTCCCTCTACTGTTACTTTGAAGGCCTTTTGTGGCTGCAGGATGGCAGACAATTTTAAGATATATAATACATGGTCACCAATATAATAACTAACATGCATGTTTCAGGTCTAAGTTAAAGGCATGGTTGTTCTCCATTTTGAAATGACAGGCTGGCTGTGGCCAAAGCACAGTGGGGGAAACTAAAACAAATCTGATTCAACTGACTTTTGCATCCAAGTACTGATGTCTTAAAACAAACATACAAACATGCGTATAATCCAATAAAGTCCACATAAAATAAAGCAAAACCCAGGAGAATAAACACTGATGCAAGAAAGTTTGAAGCAAAGTACTTCACTGTGTTTGCCAAAGATATAGTGTTTGTGTGTGTGTGTGTGTGTGTGTGTGTGTGTGTGTGTGTGTGTGTGTGTGTGTGTTTGAGAATGCCAGAGTCTCCACATCAGTGCATAGGGAACTTGTTCCATATTCATTCCCCACCGTGATTGCCATGCTGTTCGAATGGCATGCTGGGAAAACTAATTATCACAACCCACCTCTGTGTACTCATACTGATAATATCCGCGCTGTAAACAGCCGGCAGTTGGACATGCCCACACATGTGCACACGCAAACACACATGTGCACAAGCTCTGACACGCACACACATTTAGACAATAGTGAATTGAAACAATTACCGGCAGTCAAAATCATACCCTTGTGCATCAACACAAACACACACCCAGAGATGCATATTTTCTTCGATGAGGATCAATCATTTGCTCACGTTGGGTAATCACAATTTAATTTCATGGATTTAAAATTTTAATTTGTTTATTGTTGTCCCCTGAACTGTCATTACCGCACAAGAAGGTGCATCTCTGGTACGCTGATTTCATCCGCTAACTAATATTAGTAATGTGTAATAAAGAGAGGGTAAACTGGGAGAGGAAAAAAAAAATACAATCAGGGAGTCGTGAAAGGTAACAAACAGCAGACATACTGGAATAATAACTCTGAATAATTTTGCTGAATTACACATAATGTATCTCTAGATTGTACTATATGGTCCTTGGCCTCACTGATACCATGTGTTAATGAGTCAGAGTGATATCTTTAACCTGAACGGATTGTAGTGCTAAAGGGCAGCACTGCGGGCAAGCTTAGGTGTTTTATTGAGTGCACTTGGTTGAAGTGAGTTAAAAGAAACTGTGTGGTTCCACGTACTAAGAGAGTCGATTCATGTATCTGATAAAAACTAGAATTAAATAAGCATTCGGAGGTGAATATCTCCGACATAACAAGACTGAACAACTGATACTAATTCCAGCTCACATTTGTTGTGAAGATATCATCACATTTAAGTTCCTTTAAGAGCAGCCTAAAAACATTGTTTTTATCTCGTGCCTTTGGCTGCTAGTTTATCTGTGTGTGTGTGTGTGTGTGTGTGTGTGTGTGTGTGTGTGTGTGTGTGTGTGTGTGTGTGTGGGACCCTTTATAATGTTTTATTAATCTAAAATACACCTTTGAATCTATTTGTTCATATTGAGTTTATTATTGTCCAATATAAAGAACATTGAGTTTACATTTGTATGAACTATAATACACAAATAACATTTAATTTAAATCTAAATAATCAATTCAGTGCTACAAACATATGTACAATACAAGGAGAGTAGTTGATATGACAGCTGTATAGATGTATTTTTTTTCAGAGAAAATGTTGAGATAACAGTCTGTATATTTTTTTTTTGTAAAGGTAAGACATTCTGCTGAGGGCAGTGGGAATACTGCATGAAGCCGGAGGTGCTGATGTTACTTTCACAATATTTTACATCAGGTATTTCAGCCTGAGCTGCTTTAAGGTATCGTGAGAACTGAAGCAGCACTGTGGAGCATCTTTGCAAAGGCTCTACAGAGAGCTGGTCCATGTCAAAGCCTGAGGCCATTTATTAATCATAGTCCACACCTTGTCCTGGCAATTTCAAAGTTTGTGCCAAAAGCCAAAAGTGAAAAGGGATTTCACTGTCTGAGCTCACAGTCTTTTTAAACAAATCATTACAGTTGAAGTAGATGGAAAACACTGCTTCAAAACTGCTTTTCTCAAAACTATTTCCAAATAGCAATATCATTCAGCCTTTTCAAAACATGAATTGCCTAGAGCTGCTACATATTTCATATCCCACACAAGTTAAACCAGCATTTCCATTTAATTTACAATTGATCTTAGCCATGTACACATTACAAGCATAGTTGCTTCAACTCGCGCAAAAAGCTGCTTTCTGACCAGGGCTCAGAAAATCTGCAGAGACACCTCCCACCCCCACAAAGGACTGCTTTTGCTGCTATACTCTGGAAAGAGGTTCCACAGCCTCCAGGTTCTGTAACAGCTTCTTCCTTCAGGCCGTAAGACTTTTGAACACAATAAAATAATCCCTTCATTCCCCCTCAAACCCTCACAACGGATTACCTCACTGGACTTTAAAAAAAAAAAAAGAGTGGAATATATTTATCTGTATAATATCCCACACAGCTTTTGTTTATATATATTTATATCTGCACCTTACTTGTATACTTACTGTATGCAAATACTTGATGCTGCTTTTCTGTCCTGCAGTACAACGACCCAATGCAACAAAATGTTGTTCTTATCAGCACTGTAAAGTTCAAGTTTGAATGACATTAAAGAAAGTCTAAGTTAAAGTCAAAGTCAAAGTCTAACTTAAATATCTAGATTCAGAAAGTGAAACATCCGAATATTTCACTTCGAACAGAAGAACGGGTGATGGGAATATAGAACCGGATTCAGTCCTTTAATTTAACATGTAACATTTTCAGAGGGAGCTGCAGCACAGGACAAACACATGATGCTGTCCCTTTCCTTTTATATATACGTTTTTAATTAATAGGAAAGAAGAGTACACATATTATACATATTAAAAGAGCATGCACGACCACAGTGGAGAAAGACTTCTATGAATTACAGAGAAATAGTGACTCTAATTGTATAATAACTTATATCTGTTTCAGTAATTATAGCTGCAGAGAAAAGCAGGGAACAAGGTCACCCTGATGTCTTGTAGATGCCGCCTGGATACCAAGTTGAGTACCTAGGAGTACGCTTGTATTCTTCAACCTTAATTGAACACAAATTATCGCCATGTGGTCTTTAATAATTAAGCAGAGTCTGTGGAAGTGTTTTTCACAAAGTAAGATGGGGATAAAGCCCGGGAGGAACAATATTTCATTGTTTTTTTAGTCACACAGCAGATGGTTTTATCCATTTACACAACGTGTTTCACTATGGAAACAGAGCCCTCTACATTGTATTGCTGTCATTTTAAACTTAAAGTTTACCTTATGTTTTTGGCAATCAATGTTTAATTTTTTTTCCTTACAAAGTCAAAACTTACGATCAGCTTGTTGAGGGTGGGGGATCTGAAGGTGGAAGGCAAAGGTAGGTCAGCCACATTGCCTTTCTGCTTTCCGCTCGTTCTCATCATCAACCCCCTCCTCCCTTATGAGCCCATTAGGTACCCTAGGCCTGCCACCCAGGGGGCCATTTACTTGATTGACTAAAGTGAGAAAGCAGACTTTTTTTTAAAGGTCCATCTATAATGGCCCAATCAGCCCCCTGAGGCATTACCAAGGCTCTACACTGACACTCCACAACGATTCAGTCTGCTTGAAAGGATACCAAAGACATGCTGGTTTCTATACCAAAGTTCTCTTTTAACACCTGCATGTTTACTGGCTTTGGACATTCACATGTAGATCGCAAATACAACAGAAATGAATGTTTTCACAAGACATCACTTGTCACTTTGACATGTGTATTCATGATGGATCCATTTTTTTTTTACTCATAGCTTTTGTAGCACCGATGTAGAACAGCACCGGGTTACAGAATACTGATACCAGAAGGGAACGTGTTGCTGAAAGGTCACACAGGCAGCCTACAGGCAGTTTTTGAATCTATTTCCTGTAATAACAAGTAGTTATGTTTTCTAGTTCTAGATTAGATTACAACGTTTGTCGTCCAGTAATAACAAGCTGATTTGTCGAGATTCTAAATAAACGGCTAAAATTAATCAAATATCGAGGTAAAATAGGCACGATAACGAGATGAAGAAGTCAAAACTTTTAAAAAAACTGTCCAAATCTAGTTCTTGTCACAGGAAAACTGAGTGAAATCAGATGTGATGATACCTGTCTGCTATAGGCAATGAAATAAATATCCACTTCAGTTCTATAAGAGACACTGAACACAGCTGCCTAAGTTACTCAACACTGTGCCAAAGCTATAAGCTAAGGGACAGACAACACCGTAATATATATATATATATGTTTTCCTCAATCTTTTTCCTTTAGGCAGTTGGCATGAAAGGAAGTTCAGTATTTAGGGCAAATGGCAACCTGGCTGATATTTCAAGGTGTAGTGAGGGTGGTCATGCTTCACAGAGGATTCTCAAGAAAGTTTTTGTATCATCTCTACAGCATAACATTTAGGGACAAGAAATCCTGAAACAATAAGTCAAGCACAAAGTAACAAAACATGGTGATGGTGGTGCAGATGGTGTGTCTGCCCCACCACAACTTTCTACATTTGCGGTTGAAGGATATTGTTGAATCCATGACATGAACATACTTTACTTGGTTTTACTGTGGGACTGACAGTCTTTCCTTAGCCTAAGCAATCTTCCTCTCAGGACCCAGAATAGGAAAAAAACCTCCTTTTTTACTGCCTGTCTGATTATGGTTTATTAGAATCCCCATTAGCCATGGCACATGGCCGCAGCTCCTTTTTCTGGTGTGTTTGAGTATGGGCTGCTTCATGAGCTTGGTCGTGCTTATAGCTGTGTGTGCAGGCAGCCAGTCTTCTCTTTCACACCTCTGCATGCTGTGATTTTATCTGGCAGTGGACACAAATGCTGCCTTTATCTTGCTCCAGCTGCCCTGTCATAACTCAGTTTTTTTTTTTTTGTTCTTTGATTGTTGATGTTGAAATAAAGATCTTAAAATGACTAATTTCCTTTGAGGCATTACTGTGAGAGGTTTGCTAAAGACCTGCTGTAACGTGTCAATTGTTTTAACCAACAATTCAACAAACAGCTGAGTGTGATAAGTTTGTTTCTACCATCTACAAACAACATTTGATGGAGGTATGACAGGTGTGACTGAGACTTATGTATCCTTAGAAGACACCACATTTGATTGCATGTTTAATACATCTACCATGCATAAACAGAAGAGGCATCACACTTAAAGTCCTCTCACCGAACTCCATCTGAAAGAATAATCTCTGTTGTCTTTTTTCGGGTAGCTAAAAAGTGTTACTTGCTGTGTAGCAGTGTAATGAATTTAAGTCTGGAAGTTTCACAGATTTATCGAATGAGTTTTCTACTATCCTACATTAAACCTGAATATTGACATTTTATTTAGTGCTAGGTCAGAGTGTTACCTTGCAGAGGAAGTTGATGTTGAAACCAAACGTCTGGGCGTTCCTCGAGCCGGCGTTCATGTAATTGCCAACCAGCAGCACCAGCTCCAGGAGTTTGCTGAAGCTATCGCTCTTCTTCACCTCCTCGCAGGCGAACGTCACGTTCATGATGTCGGGCCGGATGTTGTTGACCTGCTCCTCAAACGTCAGCTTGAACAGAATACCGTTGAGACGTGGTCGCAGGAGTTTTACTGAGCTCATCTGAAGGAAAATTATTGGAGAAGCAGAAACGGGAGACGTTAGTAACCATGGCTGCAACCTTCCAATAAAACCATCCCTCGACGCAGTCAGTTCAACACGATGAATTCCCCTTCCTGCCCTCTGCTTACGTTGATTTTGAGAATATTAATGTTGTAGTCTCCAGCTTTCTCTTGGCGTAGGGCCAAGGTGGTTACCTTTAGCCACTTTATAATTTAAAAGGAAACTGTTTCTCGCTAAGTATCTTGTAACAAAAGAAATGATTTACTGATTTATTTTTTTGTTCTTAAATAAATACACATTCTTTTGGAGAGGCCTGCAATGTCCCCATTGAAAAAATGAAAAGCTTCAACTTTACTCTGACAATTGAAATGTTCCTTGATGCTCAGAAGACAATACACCAGTGTATTGTTTGTATTAGAAAGAAACATCTACTCTTGATTACAAATGAGATGTGCCTCGCTTATTTTGCATTAAGGTACTGTATAAAATCCCTGTAAATGTATTATTATAGTTCTAATTCTGCATTTAGCATTGCAAATTCTCATAGATATTTGAAATCAATCCAATATGTTCCCTGCAAACGGGATTAAGCAAATACAGCAAATACATTTGATACAGTTGCAAGCTTTGCCATCCACTGTTATGTTCAATCTGCAGTGTGATTAAATCTACAACTCCTTTAAAAGAACTGAAAATCCACTAGCCTCTTTAGCAAATGGGGCTAACCCCTTTCCAGCCTCCCGTCTGACTTTCATATGTACAAAGGAATCCCCCATTACACAGATTTGCCATAAATAATATAACAGCCTCAATCAATACTTGTGGGCTTGGGAGTGGAATTACTGAAGGCAATCAAAAATGAGGGCAATGGAAGACAGTGGAAGGGAGTTAAAACAAATAAGGTTTTGGCTGTAAGATATGTGGCAAAACAGCAACCACAGACAAATTCCACAGATTGCTGCATAATCCGGTGCTCGGAGGCATTCTTCAGTTCCAGCCCATAATGTTTCATTACGGCTCAAATTTATTCATGTGTATGGGCAAGTTGTCTGTCAAACAACTCTCCACTTCCCCCACACCAACAATCCCGCCCACTTCAAGTCCTTGCACACGCACATCTGCATAGACACACACTAGCACACACTGGCACAAACACTCCTCCCATCTTTCTCACTTGAATTGATTTGTATACAATAAGGAGAAATCACAATGAATGCCAGCACGTTGGTGACAGCTCTGGCAGAGAAAAGCTTGAACATGGCTTATTTCCCAGGGGAACTAAATAGCTCTGCATTGAGGAACTACTTCATCAGCAGGGAGGTATATGATCACAAAATTGGTGAGATCACAAGGGAGACTGCCACCCCCTGCTTCATTACATCTCCTAAAAGACACAGGCAAAGAGAAGCCTTCAACGAATAAAGAGACTAGCTGGGGAGACGGAGCACATCTTCGACCCTTGGGTATAATTGAACATTTCTTTTAGTAAAAACTGAGTAATGTAACTCTGTGATCTGGTGTTGAAGTTCAGTTTGAAAGATAACAGTTCTTTTTACAGTTGAATAAAGTGCCTGGATAGTCACTTGGTAAATTGATGGCAAGTGCAGTTAATTATAAAGTAATTACAGTGGTAACTAAGTGGAAAGGTCAGAGCGGCTTGATGATCTGCTCCTCTTTCCTCTTCAATAGATTTACAGTTAAACTCTGCCTTTCCAGTCAGCCGTCAAAATAGCTGAAAATGAAGAAAGAGCAAAGGTGGGTGTGAGAAGGTCAGACTGTCCACGCCAAAAATATTATTATTTTTTTTTTTTTTTAGTAACCCTTTTGTAGTTGCCATGACTGGGCTAAAGATGGAATCGGTGTTGCAAAATATAATAACAGGAAGAGTCTGTAAAGGATGGCAACAAGGTTCAAATTAAATAATTAAGTAAAGACAAAACTTCAAACGAGAGGACTGGGTTTTTGAGTTTCCATGTGATAAAGAAGTTCAATATGTACGACGTACCAAGTTTTGTACAAAAGGTCCCAAGTCACAAATGTAACTGTTAAAAAAAACAAAAAAAACCCCATCTCAACACTGATTTAGGTTTCTCCTTTCGTATTAGTGGGAGCTGGGATAAATTGACCTTTGTGATCATTTGATTAAGAAGTGTATACTTGGAAAAGGTAGCAGTTGACGTTATCAGGGCCAAAGTTTGCACAGGTTTCAATCAGGGTTGGATCATATGTGAGATATAGGATGCTTGATAAATGAGTTTGGTGCAGGACAAAAACATTCTTTGACTTCATGTTCACCACCAACGATGTCAGTGGAAAAGTTAAATAGACTTGGCTTCAGATGTTTACATCCTTTGTTAACTCAGTATAATACGCTGACATAAGACAGTGGCTTATTGTCCAATTTTTAATTTTGTATGGTCTGAAAAAATGTACATTTCTGAGAGCCATCCCTCTTAGTGTGCACTGTGTTACTCACATCATTAGGTATTCTATTGCTGAAAATATGGTAGAACTTTTCAAAGACCTTTATTACACAGGATTCATAGCATATTAATTCTAACCCTTCATAGCCGTAGGGTATGATTTTATCATGAGACATCATTGACAGTTGATGTCAAAAAAATGGCATTCACTGAATTCTTGATGCTGACTCTTAATCAAAAATGTCTGAACTGTTCTTTGCAAGAGTCAAAAGTGCTTTGAGAAATCATTGCTTCTGTCATTTTGGAAGTTCAGCTACAAAATATTGACTTTTTTCAATTTAATATGCTGTTAATATTGTTGGATCTTTTAATAAAATAGAAGTGTGATTCTTAGGGGAGTATCCATTGAAATGATAGATTTTTACATTTCCTAGTCTCTCGCTAAACTGCTGTCCTAATCAAGCAGCCCCCCTCCAAAAACGTGGACATAATCATGCAAGAGAGATTCACAGAAGTGTTAAAGAAGAGTGTGTGTGTGAGTGTGAGCAAGTGTGTGTGTGTGTGTGAGAGGTATACTGGGACACAAAGAGTGAGCAATGAATAAGAAATTGAATTTCTAAACTGTGCATGCTTGCTCGTGTTTTACTGCAGCCGACTGGGAGTATGGTTGTGCATACTGTGTGTTCTCTCGTGGCGATTCAGTAGTCACCAGGAAATTATACTCACCACAATGCCAAACTGCTCCGACTCCACAAGCTCCTCATATTCACCCTTTAGTTCCGCCAGCGCACTCAGCTCTTTCTGCTCTGGCAGGTTCTTTATCAGGTTCTGCAAATGGGAGAGCACACACAAACACAGACGCACGTCGTACAAGACAAACACACACACACACACACACAACAAAACAAAGCAAGTGTTAATACAAATCTCATTTCTGTCGATGTCAGGATAAAAATCTCCTTGCAGACAGGGATGACAGTTCACACAGGCAGAGGAGATAAGAGAGCCTACAAGAAGTGCTACTTAGTTTATTGAACCTAAATGGTTACCTCTGGTGATGAAACAAATGGAGCCAATGTGGAAGTGCTAAAAGCTGCAGTTCCTCGAATGTCCACTTGAGACTGGACACAATTTTAAAATGCTATTTTTTCAGCAGATATAAACAATAGCAGATGTACACACACTGAAAGGATGATTTTTTTTATTAAAAAAAAATGTATTCGCATAAATCTGTTTTGATTTGATTTAGCCTAAGAATAATTCATACACGTCTTTAATTTGAGGCAAGGCTGAGCTGACTGACAGGCGGCCATCTCTGTTTCTGTTTCTAGATCGATTCAAAATTAGTCAGCAATAGTGTTTTAAACATGTCAGCAACCATTGTTCTTCAAAAAGCCTGTTCTGAAAATACAATGGGTGACATCACAGATACTATGTCCAGCTTGTATACACTATATGGTTGAGTAGTATAGTATAAGCATAAAACGTCTTTTCCAAAGAAGAACAAGTACTGACATATAAAGGCATGTAATAAATCTGTAGACGAACGACATATGAGATTGGTGTGAAAAGAAAACATTGTCTTTCCAACCATTTGTCTTCATTAGACAAAATTACATTTACAATGCATATAGGTTTATCATTTGTCGAGCGGAAGAAAAAGTAGATACGGTCACATAATCACTTGTCACTGTTAGCTTTTTACTGTGACAGTGGTGGCCCTTAGCCAATTACACAATGTGTCAGGGGTTTTCAGATAACTGACCTTCTGCTGCATAATCCACATCACCTTGCAAGGGTCTGAAAATACATGCAGTGGGGTTTTTGTAATTAATTCGCTATTTTTTTTTTCTGTTAAATCTCCCAGCAAATAAAAATGAAGACAATGCAGCTGTTGGTGGGGTTGAAGATTAAGATGGAGATGAGGAGGAACATGGGAGGGGCCTTGTTTCATGTAAATGTTAATTGTTTGTGTGAAGGTCAGCCAAGTTAATAAAATTGACCACCGCGACTTTTCCCTCTTTTTCTCAGAGGAGAAGATGAGGAAGAGGTGCCCTTTTCCGCTTTCTTCACAAAGCTTCCTTTCTCATTAGCTCTCCAAATGTATTCAGCAAAAGCAGACTGGCACGGAGTCACGTGGACAGATGGGAAGAGGAAGAGATGCTGCTGCTGCTGCTGCTGCTGCTGGGACTTCTGACCAACGTAGAGACCTACAACAGGGATCTTGTCCAGAATCTACTGCCCACTAATGATGACATAGTTGTCCTTCCCTCAGGGGCTTAAGCAGTCTAAAAAAGTAAGTCATATTGCATGCCTGGCTTTCCATGTTTTGGAGAGAGCCATAATATCGGATCTCGCTTGCTTTTGCTGAAGCTCCAATTAGAGTCTGCAACAAGCAATGGTGCCAGGATAATAAAGCCTTTTGATCATATCAGCAGAAGCAGAGAGGACTGTTGATGATATAAAAAAAATAAAAGGGAAAACATTTGTGTAATTGGATTAGTAAGAGAGGGTTTATATTGGAGTTATATGATGACTGTGCACATGGTTTTCCTTGTTTCTCCACTTAAGTTTCAAAGCAGTAAATATAGTCTGTATGCAATACAAAGCTACTAATGCTAATCATCCACTCATGGCCTTTCACACAGATGTGATGTTGTGTTATCTACTTCGGGATTCTTTTATGAATACAGGGCAGAAAGCAAACGCAAATATCCTCAAACCTGCAGATTCTTAAAGAATATACAGCACAGCTGCTAATTCAAATAATCAAGTCGCTTCTTGTAAACCTTTACAGATTTTATACAGGTTTCACTCTCATGCAAGAAATATGTCTTCGGAAATGTATAAGGATCACAATAAAAGGTAGCTTTCACTTAAAAAGACTGGAACCATTCAGTGCAAAGCAGAGATGCACCAATTAGGAAAATGTAACAATGTTTGAAATAATCGTTTAGCCGATTGCTAATTTCAAAAACAATGTTTGCTCAACAGGTGACTTCCTATGAACAATACAAACACTGCTTCCTGAATCAGTAGTAAGGTGTAATAGATGACAGCCATACATTGATCCGGCCCAAAAAATTAACCCATTTTACTGACATCGGTTCGTGCTACAGTGTTTGCCGATGTTCTGATGTCTGTCAACAGGGCCAATATTTTTGCCAATATTGATGCCGATCAGTGCAACACTAGTGTAAAGCCTATTGAAATGCATTAATAAAATTCCAAGGCATGAGCAAATGCTCTGCATGTCTATATGAGACAAATGAATACAATGTAAATGAAAATATTATATTTAAATTAAAAGGTTAAGAGTTGGATTAGTTACTTCTCCTTGACATTTTGTCCTTGGCTCTTAATGGATCAGCTTAAAAAACAACTTCTAACTTAGAGAGTTTCATCTAATTATTTAGTCCGTTCTAAACGTTTATTTTTCTCTCTAAAACATAAAAACAATCAGGGTTATGTCACATTCCTTTAACAGTTAGTTGCAGTTTATTCCCACAGAAAGAAATTGAGGCGAGTGTCCTTGCCAATGTCTTTGTTGGTTAATGATTTTCAGCTCATTTCTGGTATTGTTTGTTCCCATCCCTATTATCCTATTAAGAGCTGCTCATGCTTGATGGACGAGAGCATGCAAAACTCCAGAAACACACAACTGAGACAGTGCTTTAGATTTGCCATTTCCAAAGTACATGCCTTATTAAAAAAAAAAAATATATATATATATATATATATATATATATATATGTATGGAGTGGATTAGATGTTTTGAAAACGCTTCCTTCAAAATGTTTCAGTTGAGAACATTTGTACTCACAATATCGATGACTGGGAACCACAAAAAAAATCAAAACCACCTTGAGCTTGTCATCTCGTTCGTCTGTCATCTTGTTAATTATTAGAAACCCCACAGAGCACAATTGACACAAAGGCAGCACCATATGTGAGGCAATGTGGGAGACTGGGTGATGATGCTGGGCCAGACTCCTCACCGCAGGCCACCAGACAAACACAGCAGTCTAAGGAAGAGTTCTGGAAGTATGCTTACAACAGCACACATTCATTCACAGCCTTGGAGGTAGAGGAGGGTGTTACGTATACGCACACTTGCCAATAAACAATGACAAACACAAAAACAAACACGTTCTGGTAGAGATGTCAGATCACCTACAGTCTCTCCTCACACAGATGGGGAAAAACAAAAAAATGATGTGAAGATTGTGAAAATCAGTGGTGAACACATTTCTGTACATTTATATGTAAAACACATACATGTAATGGTACATTCAAAACACTTTTTGAAACGTAACATAGATTATGTTTATTTGTCCCCAAATATATTTGGACTGAGAACATAATCAGAAGCATAATGGTTTCAGAAGTGTAACTTCAGTATTTATTCTATTTTAAAAATGAGACCGGGGTCTGTGGATTTCAGTGGCCCCAACATGTCATTTTAAATCTACATATATTATCCTCCGCTGTTACCGTTCAAAAGCTTTTCAGAGTTCCAGTAGTGTATATTTTTATGCAAATCTTCTTTTGGTAGTCAAGAACTGCTCTTTTTTTGTAAATCCTCGATGCCATCATTAAATATGTGTTTCAACTGTCATTCAACTGTGAGCTAAGTCTGACAAATCAGAATCAATTAATGGTTGTCAGGGACGGTGAGAGTCCAATAACAGATGCAGGAGCACAGTTTAAGTGAATACTAAATCCATCTCTGCCAGTCAAAAACTTCCGCTTTAAGCTTCAATTTAAAGTATCAGCGTGGAAAAGAGAATAACTTATGGACCCTCAGTCCTATTCTGAAACAGAGAGGACATTATTAACAATCATATATTTGAACGATAGGGAGCCTTAGAGAGCTTCACAACACTGTCTCTGGAGGTTTCACCTCATGTTCACTTGAAACTGCCCTATCACACAAACAAAGACGTAAAAAAAAAAAATACATAAAAATGAAGATGGTAAATATTTGCCTAGGTTTAAACCTTAAGGCTTGAAAGTGGATGCAAAGCAAAAATAGAGTGTAACCGTAATAGGAGATACAGGCTACGCTTCACTAAACATTTGTAGAGTATGACAGTATCTGTAGGGCTTTCACTTCCATACTTTGATCTCTGCTGCTGTCAGCTAGCTTCCAGCGATTCAAGTTCACAGTTTTACAGCACCCGCAAACTCATGCCAAGTTAATACAGTTTAAAGTGAGGGTATTAGGCACGTATTAAGCATATAAATAACCGTACAGTTTACAGAACTGTGTGCTGTTAAATCAGCAGGGGCTGGTGTAGTGCAATGTGTTCAAGAGCTTTGATATCAGTAATATAATGAGTTGAAGGTGAGAATTATTTCATAAATTGAGGATCATTTATGGTCACTAACCCAAACCTTAACAAAGGAATTTAAGCCAAGCTCAATTACAAGCTTTGCTGTGCAGAGAGGGCTTATTACATCTGCCCCACCCACTTTATGACTTCTACCTTGTGAAGCCTGTTCCCAAAAATAACGTTAAAATGACAAAGAAAACCAAGAAACCCGAGTTGATAATCGATACAGCTGTTCTCAGAGCAATAAAATCTTTATTAAGCTGGGTTAAATAAAGGAGAAGAGGGGGAGAACCACTCGACGCCTGAAAGATTATCTGAGTAAACTGCGTTCCTCTCTACAAGGCCTATGGGAGGTCTACAACACAGACGGAGCAGGAGCCGTGTCTGCCATGTGCTTGACAGATGTGATTTTCTACTTTTTAATTGATTTTCTCCTCAATTTTGAGGGACAGAGATCCATGTGGTGTTTGTTGCCCGTTTTTTTTTTTCGTGATGAAGAGCAACGTGGGACTGCCATCTCCCTGCCGCGACACCTCAGCAGGCTCCCTACCTGGCTCGTGGCGAATCAGTGAAGGCTTCAGCTTGAATCAATAGCAAACTAAGAGACAGACTGCTCAACATTCTGCAAGCTTTACTTCTCAAAACCAGTGCTTGACAGCTCCAAAAGACATTATGTGGAATTTAAAAATGTTTTCTTCTTTTTTTCGAAGTAAGCTTAAGATTCAAAAGAGGAAAAAAAAAACTGTGCACAATAGTTTGTGGGTGTAGACAGCATCCATCTCAAACAAAAGGTTAGTACCAGAGAACTGGAAACTGAATGTGTTGAACAAAGGCTATCAAGTTGGGTTTTTTTGTTTGTGAGAACGGGCAGAATTTTGACAGAAAATGCTTAGAAAACCACAGCGCAGTACATTTCAGATGCAATGTGTCTCGTCTAAATTTTTAACTTCTTTCCAAAAAAAAGTTTAAAACCAAACAGTTGTATCTGAAAAAAATATGTAAAGCATTTACAACAACAATACAGGTTTTCATCTCAGGTTAAGCAGATGTTTTCTTTAACACTTAACCTCAACAATTAGAGGAAAACCAATACGAGGAAACGAGGATCAAAGAACAACAAACAAAAAATCTTGTCTTACAGGTAAACACGTTAAACAATGAACATCAGTCATACTCGCACTTGTATTCTTACCAAATCTACACCCTGCCAAACCACACAAACACCTCAAATCTCGTTCTGAGAAAAGCTGCAGTGACAGGCTGACAGGCAACAAACTGAGTGTGACAGGTTCTAAAATCGCATTAAAGTAAATGAGAAGTGTGGTGTGAGAGAAAGACACAAACATAAAGAGTGAGGTGTGTGTGTGTGTGTGGGGGGGGGGAGAGAATGGTTGAGAGAGATATAGAGGGGGAGGGATTAATTTGAGGGTTGGGGCTGGAAAACCTGACAGACTTACTGTGACATTAAACGTGTCTGTTAGCAGGAAATGTGTTGAGGAATTCTTCCGTTTGCACACCTGAGCACTTACATTCAGCTTGATAGGTGTGAAGCAGGATTAAGAGGGATATTAACAAGGCAAAAAGAGGGCTCAAGTTGAGAGAGACAAGAGATAAGCAGAGATAGAATGTTTGAAAGGAGAAAGAGAAAAGCATGGGATAAAATAACAAAAGAAAAAGTAACAAAAACAAACAAACTTCAAAAACAAAACAAAAATCCAACATCTACTGAATCAATAATGATGAATCTAATCTTAATGTAGTGATAGTAAAGACAACATGTATGATTATTTGTTATTGGAGTTGACCTATATTGCAGATCCCCATTTTAAAACTCGCATAGTGTTTTGATGATGGATGCCCAAACTAACCGTAGGCGAAATTTCAGCACCCCCAGCAACTTTCTCAGATCTGGCCAATAAAAAGACAGTTGGCCGGTGGGGAAGGGCTTAAAAGAGATAGTAGCTGAAACAAACCGTTTCATGCTATAATAATGGTCTTTACTGACTCAAGAATAAATAAATAAATAAATAAGGAGTTTTAGTTGAGCTGCAATTCATGCGAAGCCTTAAGGTTTCAGAGAATGAAAACCTGTAAGGTGAAAATGAGTGTAACATGGGATCTTTATGAGAGAATTAATATGCTTTAAGACACACATGTACTTTCTAAACGATGAGTAAAAAACAGTCTTGTTAAGATGTAAATAAAAAAAATAATAAAATGAGACAGACTTTTGTCCATTGCGTTGAAATTCCCATTTGTTAATTTACTGATTTTAAAATGTCTCATACCGTCAAACTAATGCATTGCTGTATACAATGAGACTGTCAATCACATAAGAAGTGGGCTAGCATGCAAAACAGTAATAGAAATTAATTTGTTTGTGGAGGCTGCTGTGAGAGCGTCTCCGTGAGTGATGTGCCATCTGTCACGGAAAACAAAGACGCTGAATTGGAGAGCGAAAACAGAGAACACAGTTTAACTTAGTTAAGAAAATACTGCACCCAGTGTGCCTGAGGAGAGAAGCAGCATGGACTCCACCTAATCAAAATTTAACTGTTTTGCTGTATTGTGCATGAACTTGCCTGTGTGTGTGTCTGGATGTGGGTTTTAATCAATATTCAACCTGTACCTGGACTGGACCCTGTGGATACAGATCAGCAGCGCAGTGATGATCAGTGAAAAGTACATGTAGTACCTTGGGTCCTGGCCATCAATTTGAGAACCGCATTTGATTTTGCACCAAGCCGAGCCTTGCCTGTCTTCCCCTCCTGCCTTTCACTTTGTTTTTTCAATACTTCTCCTCCGTCTCTGTCTTATTTTTCCAGCCCCACCAAATCAGCATAATGCATTTCACAATTCATTGTTAAATTAGCATTTGATGGGGAAGAGAGTTATGTGCTGTGTGCCAAAATACACCACAATTAAGCCCAAGGGAGACCCCGCTTCTCCTGCTTAAGCTCTAATCCAACAGGCCCAGTGCACAGCCATACTTATCGCCTTGCCCCACATGTGCACTTTTTACACCATGCAAATGATGCCCAGCAATGTGCCAGGCTGCTTACAATCACCTGTTGTTACAGCAGAGAACAAAGGCTGGCACGGGCACTGCCAGACCCTGCAGCCAATGGGCCACCACGTGTAATGATGAGCCCATGCATATGGATGAGCATCGCGGAGATCTGGGTGATTGACAAGAGAGATAAACAATAATAACAAGCAAGGCTAGTACCAAGGACTCCTGTGAGACCTGGCGGAAAGGTTGTTGCCATGGTGAGGTGAAGGGAAGTGGTGGAAAGCCGAAAGCTGACACTGATGCTGTTTACCATGAGACAACCTAGTCAATGTTTGTCAGGATATTATGTGGCACACTACTGTAAATAATTGTCTTATTTCGTCTGCTCTGTGAAAGCGTCACATCGCTAATAACTTCAATTTAGTCAGAAATGAATTCCAAAATGAAAGACACCACTGACAAATGTATATATAGTGTACAATGTTTATGAGACAGTAATGTGTTTATTTTTACTGCATGTTCATGTTCACATGACTAAATCCAGATTAGATCCTCTGAAGAGACAGCTCCTATGGTTCCAATACATAGTATACCTCATATGAATGAAACACACCAACATGATCATATGGGATCAATTTTTATATTTGTAAATCCAAATATGATATAAATCACTTCCCTGGCAAGGAAGGTGGACAAAAATGAAAAAACGACAACACTATATATTATTTTTATTGTAGTAACGCTTTTTCAGGGAGGAAAAACTCTTGTTTAATAGAAGTCTGTGTTCTGGTATTATAGCCATGGGAAACAATAAATCAGGATAGCTTTTACTAACAGAAGGCATGATACACAGTGGTTACAAGCTCTCACATTGTGAAAATATATTGTGTCGATATATGTGCACAGAGAGCCAAAGAGGGATCAAAGAGAGGTTATGAAATATGGTGCAGGTAGGTCGGCGAGGCTCTTTTCTTTCAATGTAAATCACAACTCCACTTACACTGAAATGAAAAAGCTGAAGGTGCAAGAAGATGAAATGTTTTCCAAACTGGTGGTGGTATGACACATTAATAGATTTCTTCACATATGATATAATATGGCTTGAGAAATGGGACACATGCTGTGACACTAATTCTCTCTCTGCTATATTTCTTTTGCATCATTTTGACATTTCAGATATATTCACTGCTGACTCCGAATGTGCAAAATTGGGTTTATCAAATAATATTGTAATGCTCATCTCGAAACATCAAATGAATATACATGTTCCCCGCTGTTTACTTAAAAGGCCTAGTATGTCATCCAATGATGTGAAGACATTTACTCTATAAAACATGCTGAGTTCAACTACAAGAGACACTGGACACTTCACTGCCACTTCATTGAGTCTCCTAGCAGGCCATTTGACACAACACAGGGAAATACTAATTACAAATGAATAGTGGCGGTGCAGTGTTAGTCATTAGCCTTTCCTTTTGAAAAAGAGATGGGGTAATATAAAATACATTGGCAGACATTAAACATTAAGAAGCCACTCTGATATTCCGCAAAACAAGCCCCAAGGGCCATATCATTCGCTGACGAGAGAAAGCTTACCACACACACCAAAAACTGGGCGTGTTTAAACATTTAGTGATGACTCCCTTATTTCAGGGAGAAAGATCACATGGTGTGTTCTGTGTAAGGGTGGGGAGAAAAAAAGAGCTGATCTGCAGCAGCCTACAAAACAGTTCTTATTTTAGTTTAATGTAAACTCTCAGTCTCCGGGAGAATTTGTGTCTGGGAAATCACTACTCTCTATATAATGATCATTCTGTACCTTACATAGAAATGACTCAGGCAACCTTCAGCCCTGAATTTGTGTCAAAGTATGATAGTCGAGTCAAACTTAAATCCACCTATCTGCGACCAAGTTATGTGGATACTTAAACAGGAGTCCCACTCAAAACCAGGACCAGACCAGTACAAGTCCCACACTGCTTACCCCACAAACTGAAGCGCGTATTATATGAAATATATAGGCTCAGTATATAGGCTCTTTACCCCCCCTCCTCCCACACTAAGTCTACACGTACACAACTGTAACCAAAATGACTATACAGGTATCAATCATCCAGTTCCAGTTACATTAACTTATGAAGATATCAGACGACATGAGTGCCACGCAAGTGGAGATTTTGATGTTAGTTAAACTGTTGTCAAACAGTGATACCTATTTCTTCAAATCCTGCTGCTATCTAAGGGATACTCTGGTCGAGTAGTCAAGATGATCAGAGTCAGCATCAGGGAGGGAGTATTGGTAGCACATGTTTTAAGTGCAGATCCCCCTTCATCTCAATTTATGGACATCCCGTCATTTGTGGACTTGATTAGTTTTTAAAATGTCATGAAGCTTCATCAAGACTGTGTAAAGTGTGGTAAATTACAAGAGAAGACAGCAAACCATTAAACCAGATGTACACAGCATATGGACTGCCTTTGTATGAGGGAGGGAGAAAACAATATTATTAGAACTTAAAACAAAAAAGCTTAGATTGGCCTGGGAGGCAATAGAAATGGGAATTTTTGGAAATTTTACAATTCTTCAATCTTAACAAAGAAAAATTCCCCAAGATGTGCCAAGTAAACGATTTGGGAACCAATTCTATTCCAGCCAAAATATTGTACAAGAAAAGACAATAAAAAGAAGAAAAGAAGTGGCAAGACATAAGACGAAGCTTGGGAGCTTGGAGAACACACTTGCTAAGCATTAATCTAAATTCCTGGAAACCAATACCACTTAATCCCTCCTACTGCAAGTAAGACTACTTCCTAACAACGCCTTTGGATTCATTCCTCTAAGAGATTGTAGAGCATGTTTAATACAACAATGACAACATTGTCAGGCACTTGAACTTATTTAACAATTTTTCAGGGACCACTGCCACAACAGAAAAATAGGCTTTCATGCCGTTCTCAAGAGTTATGATGGGCCGGCTTAATATGGATTTTGCACCACCTTTAGTTGTAAATCCCAATCAAATGGGAGTCATTCAGTCTTAGCTGTTTCTCTGAATGTTGAACAAAATGTTCTATTTTCAGTCTGAGAGAAAAAATATATATATATTTAAACAACTATATGTTCAAAAGAAATCATAGAAATCATTATTTCTGACTGAACAGATATTAAGTAAACAGAACTGCCACAAAAAAAAAAAAGAAGTCTTCTTGCTCTCTTATTGGGGAAGTGTTCAAGAATGAATGACAAACTAATATTTAAATAATCATTCAAAGTATACCATGTCATTTGGATTAATTTCTTGTTTTACTGAGCTCTTTTGTGATTCTTCCAATCAACTTTGATCTGATGTCTGTATAATAATGTTCATCTGGACGAATGGCGCATCTCTTACTAGGAAAAAAAACAAAAAAAGAACAGAAACCGACAATTCTACAAGACACCAACTGTGTGGACTAAGTTTACGATCTTGGCATGACATGTTACAATAACACAAGTAAAGCAATGATGAATCTGCAGTGACTATTCAGTTGTCCTCTCAGCATACAACATCGTGTCAGCCTCACGAAAATGAACTGTTATGAGCCACCCCCTGCATGTCTAGCAGCTCTGTACACCAGAAACTATTCAAGTTTACAAGAGCTTATTAATAATCTAGCCATTGTTTGGCCTCCTTCTGTTCCATTGGCAGGAACTCTAAAGGGCATGGGACCAACTACCATCATTATGCCATTTAAGCCCTCTCCCCTGGGCGCCAAGGCTATGAGGGACGTTTTGGAGAAATTGAAATACCAAAGGAGTACTAACTTGAGGAAGAGACAGCAGGGACATGATGGAAAGCCATGTTTATTATTTAAACAATGTGAATGAGGTAGACTGTACGCTTAGAACGGGTGCCAATGATAAGAACTAGGGGCGTTGGATGTCCTGTAAAGCCTCAACAAATGCACGCACAATGCAACTAGGGCCCTGAAGCCCAAGACACGTGCATGACTCTTTCCCACACAAACAATGTCAACACAACAATCCCTTGCTGCTTCTGTTGCCAGCCAACAATAGGAACGAATAGCTTTGTCAGGCTGTCAGCCCCCTTAAAGCAGACCTTTGCCAAGCTTTCGCAGTCGCAATCTGTTTTCACGGAGCCAACGTTCATTATTGTCTCTCATTGTCCTCTTCATCTCATTATTAAACAGTGCAGGGTGATGGGGTGGCTCTGATGTCTTCTTGAATTTCATGAAGCTGGCCTGATATACAAGTGACCTCTGTCCAGCAGCACTATGAACATTGGGGGCAAATGAGATAAAGAGATTGAGAAAGTGAGAGACAGATTGCATGCAAACGTGTCACTGTGTGTGTGTGTGTGTGTGTGTGTGTGTGTGTGTGTGTGTAGGTGTGTGTGTGTGTATTTGCACACATGCTTGGACCTTGCACACATTTATTGCTTGGATGATAAATGACAAAATTGTGCAGGAACCAGAAGACAGAGAGGATAACCGACATTGTCTATCCATTTGCATGTACTGTACGTATGTTTGCTCGCTGAGTGCACAGAGATGAAAATAGGGGGTGGAATTGCAAGGATTCATATGGAGTCTAGATGAATGGCAAGAGCGGGGACTGTCTGCTAGCATTCAGGGATGTGTACATCATCTCCGAGGCGTTGATGGGCCCTAATGCAGAATAAGGAGAGCCAATCAACTCCTATCTATCCGCTCTGTCGTGGTGACACATGGTAGGGTTGCTTCAAGGCCAGCACACTGTCACATTCTGCTGACAAATCATTACATTAGACATGTCGACACAGAACTGAGATAATAAGATTCAGTTACAGAGTTTTAGATGCATTATGAACACCCCTTGCTTCCTTGATTCATTCCACTTTCACTTTTCCTCTCATGCCAAAGCATATTTTTTTTAGTGTTCTATGTCTTCTCGTATCTATTTCATTGGTTTACATCAACCCAGGAAGGCTCTTTCAACTCACTTTTTCAAGGTCCAGATGGAAAGAGATATCAAATCAACAATATGTTCACTTCTTTTGTTCTTAAACAAAACAATACAGATTTATTCTTTTAACGTCGAAAGGTATTTAATTAGATACTTCATCACATTTTAGCACTTGTATCAAATGACCTATGTTCCATGAATAAGTTATACTTAAATGAGTGTGAACAAGCTTGTGTGAAAAAACTTTCCATTTCCATTGATATGCATCACATTTTTGCTGATCTTGTCCTGTTCATGGGATCCGAGTCTGCGCCGGCTTACGTAGGACACGACGTGTTCACGGAGATTTAGAAAACAGCTATTTATTTTATCTTAGATGAGTCACCAAAGGCTACGTACAGGCGGAAGTAATGTTTTTCGAAATAAAAACACCAACTTCTGTTTTATTTATGAAGACAAACATGTCACTCACTGAGAATATTTTGAAAATAGAGGAACTGCCAACAGAAGCTGCTTCTACAGCATGCTGAGTTAATCACTCGGTCTGACACCTACCCCTGCGTCAGTTGTTAAAGGCATTTGAATGCTCTATCAAGAAATTACCAATCTTGTCCCTGATGGTCTTAGTCATTGTAAGGTAATGCAGAGGCATCAGTATTCATTTCATGTTATTTCAAGAACAGCCACAAATCTCTCACAGGAGCTAAGAGCAAATGCAACAGGTGGCAGGAAGCTATGAAGAGTGAAAAGTAGCTGAAAACTACGATCACATGTAGACAGTCAAACCGCCGATCACAGGATATACACGTTGATCTTGCAAATATCCTCAAGAAGTTTCTTTTGTTCTTCACTTAAGCTCTCAACTCTATTACAGATTTATTTTTGGTGCACACAATCACCCACTCGCTCTTACATTAGCAAGATGGTAAATACATTTCCTTTTAGCAGTTGCCAAACCATGCAGACACATCTTCCCACTTTGCGTGTGTGTGTGTGTGTGTATGTCAGTGTGCAGTTGTCCATGCAGATAAATGGTGATTGGCGTGTGGCTGAAAGTGGGTGGTGTAGAGTGATTAATCAGCGTAATGAGTGTAGATGAGCACTGTGCAGATGGAGCCCACACTCAGGACTGTGTCACCCAGCAGGAGGTCTCTTTGCTTCCCTTTGCTGCCTCTGTAAAGCACAAGTTGTATTTCTCATGCATGTCACTTGTTCTGGTGTTTGGCCCGCGCTCATTTCTGCATGAGTGTGTTCAATAATCACACTCTCATTTCAACATGAAAGTTGGCTAAGAACACAATCAGTGATATTTTCAAACACGTGAAGATCAATCCGGTGTACGTTCCGGTAGATTTTTTTTTTTTTTTCTTAGTCTTCCACAAAATTGTCTGAAGTCAGAGAACTTTTATTTTGGTGTAAAAACCTAGGCGCAAATTGGGCTGTCCATCAAACACAAACAACAGAAAAGAGTTTTCAGTTTCCTTTCATGAGACGTAAAAGTCTAACAGCTGTGGGGCACAAGAAGTCTGATACAAGATCAGTTCCTTAGAAAAATAACATTTCAGTAGAAGAGATAATAAGAGGAGCAGAAAAAAAGCTTTGACTGATATTGTTGAGAAAAAATGGCAAACATGCTCTTCAACAAAGAGGAGCAACAGTACCTCATCACAGTATACGGGCTAGCATACAGTATTAAAGTATAATATGCCATAAAACCTTAAATGGATGTACATTAGATAACGAGAAAAAACACCTCAGCAAGACTGACAGACACCTAAATACAAGTGATATGAAAAGGCTGAGCAATATTGAGCTTGTCACGCACAAATGCAACAAGTTAATGAGACAAGATAATATTATGTAGAATAATAATGACATTAAATAAGCTAAACTCGTGAGTTTGGAAATTCAGCAAGATAATGAGGATTAGGCCAACTTAATCCAAAGCAAAGTTCTTGTCATTAAAACACTTCAGTCATGCAGCTGTTATATTACAATAACTATTGTGTCTGTTTTGAAGCATTGTTGGCACTTTATAGAAAGTGTAATATTTTATGAATTAAGTACTTCATTTGAAGGCAGCTAATATTCTTACGATTCATGCTTTTTAAGATTGTGGTTGAAACTGTCTCTAGGTCCTGACAGACATTAATTATTCATGTGCTCTGTAAAAAAGCAAGATGTAAAAAAAAAAATCTGTCATATGTAGCAGTTGTAAGCCTGTAAAAACTTTGACTAATGTCTGCCATAAGGTACCAGTTTGAAGAACCAATCATGCCTCCCTGTTCTTTCTCTACCCATGCTTTAGTAGATAAGACAACATCTATACATAAAACTAGCTACAAAATAACATTTCCTCTGTTGCATTGATTGTCTGACATTCCAGCTTCACCAGTGGGTGCTTTTGGAATTATAATGATGACAACACTTGTATGAATATGTTTTATCCTGGTTTTAAAAATTCAATTTTAACTTTCACTATGGTCACTTGGTACAGGTCCCTCAGCATAACAAATGGGAGTGTTATTAAACGGTGGGGAATAAGTGCAGGTTCTGCCTTCAATGACTAAACAACCTTGTACAAAGCAAAGACTCTGAAAAGGCCCAGTCAATCCTGGCTGATCGCAGTCACCCTTTGATCAAAGAGTTTAAGTTGCTTCAGTCTGGATTCAGCCTGCCAGCCTGAAGGACAAAAAGAATAAAAAGCTCATCTGTTGCTGCTGCCATTGCATCTTTAAACGTTAAATTGTGTGGCTTTTAACCTGTTTCTATCTATCATATCTACAGTATTGTCCATTAGACTTTGACTTCTAAACGTTTATGCTTTAAGTTGATTGTTGGCCTGTCAAAGCCTCAGAGATGATGTATACAACTCTAAATGCTAGCAGGCGTTCCAATTTCTCACCATCTCTATGTATATTTTTACTGCTGACTGCAAGACTCATCTTACAGGGATAATGGAGGCAAAGTTGAACCTTGAACAGCGCAGAAAGCAAAGGAATTGTGAGAATTGGTTGCTGGATGTATGGAGTCTAGGCAGGCGGGGAATCAAATGATGAACTATGTACATTAGCGAAATACCACTGATTGACATCATACAAATACTACCGCTCTCTGTTTTTATCTTTCTCCCTCCCCGCCAGTGCTATGAGGTCAAATAATTCGTAGCACAGACCAATTTTTGTTGTAGCATGCGCCACATAGCTGCGCCACTGTACAGCCCTGATATATGGGAAGTAAACAAACATTTTTCATGAGAGTGTTATACTAATTGTCCAGTCTGGGCCTCACACGGTCTTTAGCATCGTTAGCTAACCAGCGGTGACATACTTGCCAGATGTTGGCGCCTTCTGCCTCGATAAGTTAACTCTGTTGGTCCTCAAGCTTTTGTGACATCTCTCAGAAGCTGACTTGTACACTTGCTCTCATGAGTATTGTAAGAAGATACTAAGACGTCTGAGGGACATATGAATCATATGAAGTAGTTGCCAATATTTGGAAACCAAAACATCGAGTTTGGCTATCACTGACACCTTTTCGTATTGCTTTTACATGCTCTTAACCATTGTTTATCTTGAAAGGTGATTAAGAGCAAACAAGAAAAATCTGACTTTTCTGTTTGCCTCTTTGTTTGGCTTGATATTTTCATTATTGTCCTCATAAATTTACTGGATTGATGTATGGAGTAGGATTAAGAAAACCCCGAAAAAGTGCTGGCTGTTGACTATTCACAAGCTTCCAAACTAGCTTGTCATTGTCTTCTCAGCTATTTGATGGTGGACAGAGTACTAACCAGACAATTGTAAATCAGTCCAACCATGTGTGCGGTGATGTGTGCAAAACGGCCTTGGTGGGGATGTATTGGGGACGCAGCTGCCCTGCTGGCAGTTATACACTATTTCTGCTTTGCTGCAAAAAAAAGGCTGAAGGTTGGTAAAGGTCAACACCTTAACTTCCTTTCTCCTTCACAAGGCAGAGGGGGTCTGCCATCTCATAAGGCACACTCTGTAATTTCTGCCAGATTGCCAGCCAATTAAAGGTTATCAGAGCTCAAAATAATAGTCCTGCAGGGAAGCTCTCTTGATAGGCCCCATCTAAATATATATTGCCTCACCACCTTTTACAAGTGTCTGGGATCCAAGCAGTGAGGAGGAGGCAGACTGGCTCCTGCTCTGGAGTTTGTTGATAAGCCATGTGGGAAAGGACATGTATAACAGTAGAAGGGATTTTTTTTTTTTTAAATTTTTTTTTTTATCATTTTTATTTTCTTTCCAAAGGAGGAAAGGCCTTTGGGTTAAAGCTTAAAAGCTACATTTGAATGCTGCCCTCCTCCTGAAAATGTTCTCACACACACACAGTCTTCAGGATTATAACAAAATCAAATCTTTTATTTGCTGTTTACACATCCTACTTTGGATATAAAAGGGAAACAACAAACAACAGGACTGTTTATAGTGCTTCACACAAGGACAGTGAGGAAAACAAAAAAAGTGCAATTGAGGCTCCAGCTGCCCAGTGATGCATTGGCACCTCAGATACACCCGCCCTCCTTTCAATTAATGCTTTCAGAGAGAAGAAAAACAGAAATAGAATAAAAAAAACAAAAAAACAAGTAGCCTCTAGAAAGCTCATCAATTATGTTTTTAAGACAAAGGCAAGAGGAAAAGAGGAGGCGGAGTTGGGAAGACTTTGCCAAGGCTTGTCCTTCATAATCCATTATAAGAAGATGAATGAGGGTCCACATGAGAATGAGGAGACAGACTTGTGTTGAAAAAACAGACCCTACCTGCTTCAAAACGGGGTCACAGAGGTATCTGCCAGACAGGAATTTAAGAATTGCCTTTTCATGTGAACCTGTGGAGAATGTCTGTCTCTCTTTGACACAAACAGACTAGTGTGCATATTTATCAAGGGGTAAAAATAAGAATATGTGTCTATGTGTGCCAGTGAAAAAAAAAAAAGGAAAAAAAACAAAAAAAAACTAACGCACCACACAAAACATCAGTCTTACCTGGATGAGTGATTCGCTCAGTCTTTCCTCGTCTACCTCCAGCACAATGTCCCGGATCTCTTCATAAGGCAGGCGGAACGAGCCCAAGAAAATTGCTGTTGTGATGGAGAGAGAAGAGAGTCATTTCCTCAATCTTTTTTTTTTTTTTTTTTCCTTTTTTTATTAGACCACAGGGTTCAAAGAGACATTTCAGCACTCATCGCTCCTCAAACAAAATGACCACAGACCTAACTTGTCACTCGGAAAAAACTAATACGGTCTGTGCCCTTCAACAGGATAGTGTGTGTCACCCTGACGAAAATTGGGAAGGGGAACGTCAAGATTGAACAGAAACCGGGAAAAATGCCAAAGTAGCACTACTAACACTTAGCTAAAAAGTGATTCAAAGGTTAAAAAAAGATGTTGATTAGTTGTACCAGGTGCCAGTAATTGTGCCATATTGAAGGTGGGATGTTTTGTTTCGGTGGATACAAAGAGGTACACTGAATCCGCCACAGGGGACAGCCTAGTGGGTGTTTCACTCTCCAGGTGGGGTGACCACGGTGGAAATTGGAGCTGATGGTGTATCCAGGTGGAAGTCACAGGTGGATGTTTGGTAATGAGTTGGAGGAGAGTGACTCAACAGCTGCTATAATGCTGCAGCAGTGAGACCTGATGTCTGTATTTGATTCACAACAAACGGAGAGATGGTGCATCTTGATATCCTCTCTTCTTCACAGTCTTACTATTTATGAAAGAGACTCCTGAATGCCATTACGCACTGCACATCAACCTTTTTCTGGTTTCACTGTGACATATATCGGTTGTCTCTTGACTCTGAATTGAAGAGAAAGTTTTGCTTTCTGTTTTAACTTTTTCGAATGTTCCGTGAGTAACCTACATTGTTACGTTTTTGAATCTGAATTGGCATGATCGTTTCAATCAGGGTTTATTTGTGTCAACGACTGCATGTTTGTCATGCATTTTGCGAGCTTGTCATCAATTTGTCCTACATATCCTCCTCATATGAAAGCAACAGCTGGGTACAAGGTTCTCTTGGGTGTGGGCTGTCGAAAGTAATCCAGGGAGTAAAGTACAAACTGAGGTGGATACAAAATAGTTAGCGAGGGACTGTTTTGAAGCTAAAACTTCGACTGCTAGGAGCTATTGTATCCCCCTCTATGTCCTGTGTAAGTGATGGATGTGGTCAACCCTGCACCTGTTTGCATACTTACCTGAATGAGCCAAAATGAGATAAGTGTTTGCAGGTGTGGTAATGAGGCACCATGCATTTGTTTTCCTCCACATGCTGCATTAATTGCTGAGATTTTGATCAGGTACAGTGAGCTATATTAGTGGCTGAGGCTGGTTAGTTTGAGAGGACATTAACATGTGACTGCCATGTGTACACTACATGGACAACAATGATTTACTTTAAGTAGTTATGTTGGGAATTAATTTGATATGGAAATGGTTTCTAATATCCGAGGACTGCCTTAGCAGGTCACTGTGCTAATTGTTTGAAACAACGTAAAAATTAAATTTAAAAAATCTTTCCAACCAATTCCACTGATATATGCCCAGCACAAGTTTTCAAATTCACAGTTGACCTCCAAAAAAGCTTGCCGATACAAAGTGTTTCCTGTAATGTAGATCTAGTTTTCTGTTTAATGATTTCATTAAAAAAGAAATATACAACTCATATTCCATAAAAATGCAAGTTGGTATATTTTAAAAGCATTTCTGCATGACTTATAGTGAATAAGCCAACTTTCCTGCTTGGGTTGCTCGCTGTCTGTATTTTAACTTTCAGTAAAGCTTCCTCTCTCTCAGGACTTCACATTTCAACTTGAACTTTTTGGAAGTATCCTTTTGTGAACTCCAAGATTTAAAGGAATTTGAAGCCTTCTGTTAAGTGATTCTCTTCTCTTAAAGTTTGCAGGACAAAAAAATAAAATAAAACATTTTTTACTTGCATACAATATTGACCTAAAAGAAACAACTTGCTTTTTCCCAGTTTAGCACCAAAACCTCAAGCAAATTAATGATTTAAAGAAATCTTATGATGCAAGTCTTCTTTTTCCATTTGCTTTCAATAAAAAAAAGACCACTCTAATTTGTTTGTGAATTTGAAAAAAATAGATTGCTGTGAAGAACTGGGCTCGTGTTGCAGATCCAGTTATATGCTCCTTAGCAGTATGAATCAAGTAATTGGAAATGATTAACGTCTTGTCCCTTTCAGCTTTTAAGAGCTGCGTGTTAGAAGTTTGACCTCCTTAAAGTGTCTCTTCATTTTACTGAGTCTACTTGCTCTTCTTCTTTTCATTCAGGAGTTACTGCTTTGTCCACTGATATAAAGAAAACGGCTGCCGATTTTCCATTTAATGGTCCTGTCCAACCTCTGCTTTGATAACCAAGTGACTGGGGTAATACACTCATTCACAAAGTAGGATCTTATAGTCACAATATATTTCTTTTAGTCACTTTATAAGCTTATATCTTATCTAACTGTACAGCAATTCTCTGTATTCAGAGCTTACTCACTAGTCAAAGGCTCATCTGCAGCTTATTGTAAAGAGCACCAGTAGGTTTGACGGCAGACAGATTGGGAGACACATTTTATCAGACAGTATGCACAATTGTGGTACCTGAATACACAAAGCAATGGTATCATCACAATCACTCGTTTTGCGCCAGTTGTTACACGCATCAGAATCGAAAAGGGAGTCTGGAGGGTTTTTGCAGCAGGCTGTGAATGTGATCTATGATACAGTAGGATGTTGTCAGGGCGACTCGCGGGAGCTCTGTCGCGGTGTTAGACCACATGCCTCCCACCCTTTGCCATACTGGAGGTGAGATTTTCTACACTTATCTCTGCTTCCCGCCACATTCCCGAGCCCATCTGCTGGTGCTGTAATCAAAGACGGCAGTGACACCTCTCAACATTGTCACAGGCTGGACACAAGTGCAATGACATGGGCGCGCTGGCACACACTCAAATATGCAAACATGTGTGCACATACACACACACAAACACAAACACAAGTCGACATATGAGGAAGCGTCAATGTGTTGTCCTTATGCTCATGCCAGATGCCCCTTCTGACGTCAGACCCCAATATTTTACCCAGTGAACTCATTCATCTGGCCTCTGTTGTTCATGGAAGATGCAAGAATAGGAAGCTATGATGCATCAGTGCAAGATATCTCTGGCATACAGAAATTGGTCGGAAGGCACCCAGAACTGTTAATGGTTCTTTGACGTGCACTCACACCTTTGCTTATTTGACATTCTAGTTTGATTCCTCTCCTTTTCCAGAGTGCAGAGAACTCACCCACCTACAAATTCACTCATACTATTGTGCAGTTTGAAACAGCAAACCAATCTGCTCCTCCTTTGATAAGGACAGGTAAAAAAAAAAAAAAAGAACATGGTACGGGTGATATGTAATCTTAGCATCTGGCATGTTTATTCCATGAGGTGCTATCATCTACATTGTGTCTCAGAGGTAAGGAATATCAAGGCTGCAGATGGAATCCAAAAGAGTGTCTCTTCCCCCTCCAATCAACACAGCAGCACTGCCAACACCGCAGTCCCTCAATTTGTTTGTGCAACGAATTCATGCACACGTTTTATGGATTTGGGATCAAGGAGGTTCATATGGAGGAGACAAGGTGGAGGGGTCAGGCTGTTAGTGAAATTCTAAGGCAGAAGGCTTTAGAGAGAATTTGCATCTAACCTGAAATGACACCCAGACAAAATATCTTTCCATCAACCTTGCCAAAACAAAGGAAAGCTTAGAGGGAGAGGTGGTGCCTGTTGTACCAAACAATCAGTCAACTTAGACTCCCGGGGATTCAGAATGCCTACACATAACTTTATTGCTGAGTTCTGACAGGAATTGTGTTTCACACATTATTACAGACAGAGAGCTTGGACAGAATCTATATGCACTCGTGGTGACCGCTTACCAACTGCTAAGATAACATTTCCCAAAAGGGCTCAGTAAAACATTATCCCTGTTGAGAGCGTTTCCCATCAGCTGAATGATGCCGTATGAGGGAAACCCTGACATTCCATTATAAAAGAACACACGTCATGAACAAACAGTGTTAAACGTGTGTTATGTGGTAAAAACAAAATATACAAGTTCATACTCACAAAGATTCTGCGCTGTTTTGGAGTCCAAGATGCGAAGCTCTTTGGCCTTTTTCTTGAACTGTTGCATTCTGTCGTCAGTCTCGTCTTTGACGTCTTTTTTCACTGCAGGAAGAAAAACAGATTGTTTTCAGAAATAGTCCATCTGCATTTGAGTAAATGATATGGAATGGAACAAGACGATATTTAACCAGAATGTGACACAGACTGCTTTCACTCTGCAGGGTACGGAAGCAATAATTACACAATATCTAAAGTATATACTTTTTGTCAACGTTTCCCATCATCGCAATAAATCATTTCAAAACAATAGAATGTGAATACATTTATGCATGCTGAAGGGTAAACTGGCAGGCCAGGATGGGCACCACGGCAACAGATGGCATCAATCAATTAATAATTATAGTTTTCAAAGAGGAAAACTTTAAAAAGCAAATTATATACTCTGACTGTTTGCAGAACAATTCCTTAAATATTTGGTCAGCTGTCGAACAGATCATCTTCGTGATTGATCCCACATTCAGCACAGTAATCTGAATTACAACACTTAAAATGATGTGTCATGGAGGCACAAGGCTAAAGGGATGACATTCTGATGTCTTAATGCATTTCATCAAAGACATAAATCAATATTCTTATAACCCACGTTGTTATAACAAGCTTAACATCCAGATCAGAGGTCAGCCACTGAACCACGGTGAAATCCCTGTTTGGTCAAAAGTTGATTCGATAGAAGACAACCCACTTAAATCAGATGTGGATTTATAATGCGCTTTATCACCGACTGTAAAGCTTCAGAGCCCTTTCTGAGGTCTAACCCACTCTTCATTTGTTTTCCTGTGCCAACATTTCTGTCATTGTGACAGTGGGTAGATGGTTGATTAGCACTGCTCCTTCCCTTAGGCCTTGGCTGTCAACTTGCTGCAGCCAAGGAGATAATTATGTTACCCCCCACAATCCCAGAAAATGGCATTAAGGCTCAGTTACACGACTGAGCACAAAAGACAAATTGGTCTGAGAATGAAGGGAACTTTCTTTCGTTTTCATAATAGAGACATTATTGAGTCTGCACTCTGGGGAAGCACCACATGTCAGCATGTAATATTTCTCACTCACGCTTCAATAACACCAAGCCCTTAAAACACAGATGTCCATGCACACAATACAAGTTCAACATTTGAAACTGTAATTACAGATTTAGAATGGGTTAATGTGGTGTTTTTTTTGTTTTGTTTTGTTTTTTTAGAATGAAGAAGCAGCACTGTGAGAGAGAAGATTTCTTCGCCACTCCCTTCTCCTCCCCAATTGCTTAAGGGAAAGGTAGCACACTTTGTTGCTAATCATCACAACGGCTCTGTTTAGGCCCAAGGTGGGAGTCTCCCAGGAAATCTAGAACAAACAATCTGCTCCCTCAGCGCCGCCTTGCATATTTGAAGAAACAATCAAAGAGGCACCATCTCCTGGGCAGCCAGAAGAAGGAATGCTGAAGGCACCTGCTTCACTCGAGTGCTAGCTGTCAACAAATGACATCAGGGATGCAGTTGTTTACTGTATTAAGTTGTGCTTTAAAAGGTATAAGTGTGTACCAATGTAACAAACAGTACAGAGGTTTGATTTTTTCATATGAGGAGGTGGTCTTCAGAGGCCGGCAAGCCTCGGCATTCTGACAGTTTAGATCTCAGGAAAAAAGAAAAAAAAAAAACAGGCTGTAAAAGTTCAGTGCTCAGTGGAGCTAATAGCTACAGCCAATGGCTTAATGTTTTCTTAGCAACACAAGAACATGTTCACATGGTCAGACAAAGAACAGACTCAGTGTGATTTACCACATGTACGACGTGGTGTTTTTTTTTTTCAAGTCTTTCTCAAGGATAGGACTTCATTTTTTTTTTTTTTTTGGCTGAACTCTGTTTTTAAAATAATACATATTCCTATCATTTTTGTATCAACACATTATAGAAATTTGAAGTTTGTTATGACTTTAAGATCTCTTCTAGTCGGAGAAATACAAACACCTTATTTTGGGCTGAAAAGATTAACTCTTTGTGGCTAAAAGTCCATGTTTTTAAATGATTGGAAGGGGAGTTACAAATGATGCCAACACAGCTTCCCAGCTGCTTACTGTTGTGATGAAAATGTTATTCCCTGCTTTCAAATGCAAAAACTAAACACATTAATTCTAGAATTTCATTTGTTTATTGTTTTTTTTTGGGGGGGGGGACTTTTGCAAGATTGCCCCATTTATTTATTTTCCAGATTCAGTTTCTGAAATTTTGTGAAAACAGTTTCTACACAACCATCCAATGAGAGAGCCACAACAAACACTTTGGTTACTTCATTAAAAAAAATCCTATGACCACACTGTTACAGCCTGAATATCATGACTTAAGTAAACAGAGCAAGTTACCAGAGAGGCCCAAGGAGTCATGCTGGAGTTCTCATGCGGCAAGAGTCTTGGACAAAGAAACTGGAGAGCCAGCAAAAATAAAACACGAGGAAACAATGATCTCCCTCTGAGAGGGCAAATTAAACTGAGGAGGGGATTCTGGCTGCTTTACGTGCTAAGTTGTTCCTTTAACCCTCACTCTCTTTTCTCTCCAGCCACTTGAAACTCTCACCGGAGGACCTCACATGCTCAGCAGGGTTTTCTCGGTCCATTCGTCAGGGCCTCAGCTGTCTTCACCCTCACCCCCCAGGGTCCTATACTAGCTTAAATTAAACAGAAATACAGTGTCTTTAATGATCTCAAACAGGCACATTTCTATCTGGTGCCATCCTCTGCACCCCTTACGTCTCTGCTGGGTGCTGACTAGTTGTGTTAGTTGGCTGATTCCTGCGACAGTATTTGTTGGCTGACTCAATTATGCCACATGTCACATGTTTCCTCTGAGCACTGCATGTAAACTGATGGGCCCTGGAGGGCTTGGGCACATTTCAAGCTGCCACACTAGTTGGAGTCCCAGGTGTGTGGAGAATATGACTATAGGTGGCATATTTCAGCCAGATGGTTGGCCACAATAATAAAGCAAGTTTAATAAAGTCTGGAAAACAACAGAAGTTGTCTGGCATTTAGTTTTTCAAGCTCAACAAACATCAAGTTAACTTGAACAAAAGTTTTTCTTTGAGGTTTTTCTTTATCTTAAAATAAGATTTTAGATGTATGCCTTTTTTTTTTTCACTGCCAAGTACGCACACAGTAAGCTGTCCAACTTCATAGGTCTATAACAGCTGATCAAAGTCTTTGCCAACACTTAAACGTGTTAACCAGTTGCCCAGTGGCTAAAATGTAATTCTCTGACAACAATGCAATCCCTGTTGTTGTTTTATATTTGTGACTGGAATCCTCCAAGATAACCAAAAGTACAGAGGCATGTGTTGGCAGCTTGCTGACTCTTAAGCCATTGTGTACAACAGTGGCATGAAGCCATTTGACGGAGATACAACAGTATAAGTTTTCATCGTACTGTATGATGCTGGATGAATGAGGTGAGTGACAGTTAAAGGAAGGTCGAGGTTTTTGATAAATGCAGTCATTCAAATACTAGAGACAATAAAGTTACTTCCTTTATGAATACAATCTTTATTTTCCGGTGGTGAACTTTGGCAAAGTTGATTTTTGGCCTGGTTTACTGATAAGACAAAAACAGTCTGACACTTTTGACCTGCTTTTGGTTTCCCAAGAATGACAAGAACAATGTATAAAAATACATTGTTAATCAGTCTTTTAGGCTGATTATTTGCAACATGAAAACTAAGGAGGCTGAAAATAGATTAGAAGGAACATTTCTTTCAACATATTGTTTGAGTAAAAAAACATAAAACATTCAGCACAGCCAACATAAGCATGTAAAGAAAAGTCTCTGGTGGTTATATCTGTTACACATTCCATTAACTGAGGGGGAGTTCAAGCTTGCTCTGAGCCAAAAGGAGTCACCAAACAGACCACGCTTCCATTGAAAAAACTTGAATTCTTGAGCAAAAAAAAAAAACAACAACAAAAAAACAGAAAGAGAATTGGCTTATTAAAGATGGCTTGGCAGCCATGTGAAGCCTTCTCTGTGGGCCTTGGACTGAGGTATACCCTTGGGAGGGTCTGTGATAACAAGAGTTCTCCAACACTTGGACATCCAGACTGTTTGCTGGCCCAGAATCCCCGTCCTGGTCGCTTTCCATGCGATATCTCCCTCAAGACGTCCATAAAACCCCGGGCATTACAAAGCTAAACACTACCACATGTTCACTTCCGGACACAGACCATCCAACAAAGTACACAACACAAAATAAGCGAGGCCTTGAAAGGAAATAAAAGGAACTGCAGATGACAGGTCTTTGACAAACATATTTACAATAAAGGCAAAGGAATAGAGAGGAGCAGACAATGTGAAGTCTGGATCTCTATGAGGCAATTTATTCCCTCAAATGTGCAATCTGCCTGCAGACGTGTGTCCTGTCCTCCATCTCAGGGGCTCACACTGAGGATTGAGCTGCTGGAGTGCTGCCAGGCCGTCTAAAAGAGATGGATTCTGAGGAAGAGTCAGTGGCCTCTGCCGTGCCACAAATCCACAGCAACACCAATTCCCAAAGAGAGTGTGTGTGAATATGCACAAATTGGCCGGTGAAATACCCTTCAAAGTTCACTATATCTGCTATTTCATACTGAAGTGAAAAGACTATCAACCTTGTAAAAGTCAGGGGGAAACAACTCAGGCAAAACAAATAGGGGAACCAAGAGCGAATGAACAAGAATATATGAAGATATTGGGGGGGAAAACAAAGCAAACAAAGGTGTGGCTGAGTGTCCACTAGTGAGATAAAGACTTGTGTTGGAGTAAAAAAAGAGGGCTGACCCAGTCATAGCTGGAATAATGAGACTTTCCAAAAAGAGAGCGAGCTCAAGATCTGAACGTACCAATTGAAGTGAAATCCAGCTGTGACCAATTTCTCCAGCTGACGAAGGCTAAACAGAGGTGTCTCTCTTAACCGCAAAGCCAATTTGCTGTGCGGACACACACCTCTCTACCCACTCCTTCCAGCTATCTTGAATCTCAAAAAGCATGACACCCCCCCCCCTGCAAAAAAAAAAAAAAAAAAAAAAAAAAAAAGGCAGTGCCTCTCCTTTTGACTGTGAGACTTTAAATCATTTAGTTGGCTTTCAGCTTGGCAGACCAGCATTGATTGTGTAAACTTAAACAGAATACGGAAAAGTCTTCAAACTTTGTTGAAAACAAGATAAGTGCCTGGTAATAACACTTGAAGTTTGAGTGGATACACATTTCCAAAACTTTCTTCTTGTTAAAATAATGAATGCTTCATTATGAAATTATGAAGTATCCCAACATCAGTCAGTTCCATGATTCACCCTTTGAGAAGCTTTGACCTTGACACAGACTGCTGAAGCAGTTTTCATAGATCAAGGTGAAACATAACATTGATTGCTGCAGTTTGAGTGTGGGGGCTCTCAACCATGCAATCATCACAAGGCTTAATAATAATAGGGAGTGGGGGAAGTGGCTGATAATGATAATGATGATGAAAACTGTGGTTAGTGAGTTAAGTGTGATTGCACACACTTAACTGTGTCAAAACACACTTTCAAAATCACAAATGTATCCCTCCGCCTAAGCAATGGTGTGAGTTTTTAAGCAAATGACTTGTGTTCAGGAGTTATCTGTTGTCCCATCTTACACCATCTGCTTCTGGTTATTAGAGAAATCTAAATAAAATGGTGTGTTTGTGTGCTGTGTGTGTGTGTGTGTGTGTGTGAGAGAACAGGGAGCTGGACTCTGACCTGTGGCCAGTAATGTTTTCAGTATGCAGGGAGAGGCTCAGCCCACGGTGGAAGGTACACAGCTGGGCCTGGATCTGGGCCCACTGAGAAAAACGCCTCCTCTTCTAATTGAGACAACACAGATCTCCCTCAGTGACCCCGTTCCCTGATTCTATTCCAAGAGCAGAGGAGGAAGACTCCTGCAACCCATCAATGTTTCCCATGGACATGTCAGTTTCTCTTGAAGGTGGGTAATAGGAGCAGTAACATCAGGGAAATGATGTCTATGAGTTGCTGAAAATGAGTTGTGAGGTCTTATATTACAAGTAAATTTGAAGAGTAAAAACAAGTATACATCATGAGAAAAGTAACATTTGCTTTAATTCAATTTAATGTCAATAAGGAAGCTAGTAAATGATTTAAAGATGAAGGATTAAAGGGATTCCTCAAGTTTGCTTTTAAACCAACGCACACCAAATTTGTCCGAAAATAGACAATGAAAATAAACTCTAAAAAGAAAACAACAATCCTAAGCAAGTGGAAAAAAAATACCTTAAATCAATAACTCTGAGCTTTCCCAATGACCTGGGGTTCGGTACAGCCTTTTAACAAGTATATATTAAATCTGCCCACATCTACACATGGCTGTTGTTCTCCCTCTCAGAGGCAGGGAGTGTGGGAAGGCTCTGCCTCTGCCTCTTAAATTGGTCATGGAGACATGCTCCTGGGGGCAGCGAATGGATTGAGCCTGACAGCCAATCAGTTCGAGGAAACTGTTCTCTGGTGGTTGCCGAGGCCGCTCGTTGTGACCCAATGCGCCTGAGCGCTGGTGGGAAGGCGCTGGGCTGATGGTCCAAACAGCTGCCCCTGGTGTCTGTTAAGACCCCGCCGTGCTGTCCAACCTTTAGCATTCAGTAGACAACGCTGTAGCCTGGGCCGTGTCACTATGTGGGGATGAGGAACAGAGATTTGAAGCTGAGGCTGTTCGGTGGACAGCTGACAGGATTACTGATGCCCCCACAGTCTCTATTACCTCTCCCAGCAGCATGCTACATGGGAGTCCAACAAGGGACTACTGAAAGAGGCTGAAACAGAGGAAGTGTTCTGGTTTTTACCTGAACTGTTGGTCATTGTTAAAGGTAATAGTGAGTCATATGTGTGCTGTCTGTGTCAGGAGTTGTGTGAGAGAACTGATATCAGTTTAACCCATGTTCCCTCAGAGAGAGATCGATCTAAGACTTGCCTAGACTTGAAGGTAGCTCTGCAGAAAGTAGCTTGCATCGTTCAAAAAGCCTTTTGAAACACCTAAAACAGTCATCTTCACTTGCAGAACCTAATGTACTCTCCATGTAAAGAGTCAAAATGACAAGTTATGGATAACAGGATTTAGACAGGCTTCAAAGGCGCGTCAGTTGTCCTTTTTCTTTGTCTGTTATCTTAAGTTATCTACTTTCCATTTCTAACAGACTTTGTGCCGAGATAAGTTAGAAAAGGCCACGAATCAATCCGTTCCAGGACGAGAAAAAAATTGTTTAATAACTCTTTTTCAAAATGTGATAAGAAAGCAAACAAGCCTCATGTCAATGAGTCATTATCTGTTTGTTTGTGTTTTTGTTTCAAGTGTTTGTTCCTTCAACATGTAGTTAAAATAGGACAGAGCATGTTCTGGGTGCCATCTTCTACAGAAAAGAAGCTGCTCTGATTGTGTACAGTGATTGTCCTACTTTAGAGCGGTTTCGACAGGGTTGCATTTTGTACAGTTGTCAGCTGACAAAACGTAATCTGCCCTCTTTCTATCTTTTGTAAAGCACGGTTATTTCTCTTTACCCTTTCTCTTCTTTTCATGTGAAGCCCAGTTTGTGTTCTTTTTGTGATAGTTCTTTATTATTTCAAGATGACAAACACGATGCCAAACAAGCAGGGAGAACTCCTTTTGATTTGGGGTCCGTCTCTGTTATGGCCATAAACACTAAGAGACAGGAAATAGGCGTTACAATGACAATTGTTCTTTTTTTTTTCCTTTTTTTTTCAGAATAGCCGTCATTGCACATAAAAAAAGAACGGGAAAAAAAAAAAACATGAACAAGATGTGTCATTGTAACGCAGGTGTTTCAAAGCACACAGCTCCGAAGAATGACGCATGAAACCATGTCAAACAAGGAAAAGACGACCGTGCTTATGTTTTATTTTTAAGAAATGTGCTCAAGTATTATCTCTTCTTCTTGTGAAGGTTAACCGATAGGTTGATCCAATTTGTCAACTGAGGCGTGAAAGGACTTAAGAAATACTCCACATTTCTGTGCTGTAAAATGTCAAGGTTTACCGAGTGATGAGGACAAGAGGAGGGAGAAATGACTTTTTCTTATTCTGGCAGCTCGACTCCACGCTTGTTAGCTGCAATAGGTTTATCCTTGGCAATCAACACAGGGACAGACATATACAGTGAAGTTGGAAGTCCCCAATCACATAAAAGACATCTGGTGCTGTGTCTGCCACTAAAATTGCATGCACTGCCCTCCTGCATACACCCCAACACACACACACACACACACACAAATTAACACACAGGTAAAATAAAAAAAACTGGGTTGGCTCCCAGGATGTGATTGAGGCTGTAACAGCTTCCGTCGTGTCACCTCCTGATGACTATTCTTCACACAGCTGCAGAGAAGCATGTTCTGGTGACACGATGGTGTCAAGGCAGACATGCCCTGATTAAAGATGCAACATGCGGCACCTGGGGATAGAGTTAAAAGCGAGGCAGGGAGAATATGAGCGTTAGGAGAGGCACTCAGTCGTGAACCGCATTTAAATCCCAGAACCGCAGTAGTTGTTGAGCTGCTCACCTGCCTCGATGTTTACAAGGAGTATCTCCTTCTCACTCTTGCTCTCTTTCTCTTTGTATACATGTATAATGGCTGTTTCCAACCCATTCTGATGATACCCAGTAGCCTCTTTATTGCAAAAAGCTGCATTGTGACCAGAATGGCCTGCTGCTACCATCAGCTACCATTAGTTTGTCACAATGTGATCCTTTCCACAGACAAAAGTCCAAACGAAATGTGCTCTCCACTGTATAGAAGGTAATATTAAACTAAAAGCTATGTATTGTATCAATGTTCAAAACTGTATTTACAGATAAAGAACACTGTTGTATGAAGGTTAGGTTACATATTCCCAAAATCCTCTTTGTACAACAAATGTGTGTTGTATAGAGATAAATGGGATTAGATATTAATGTGCTGCGGTGACCATGGGTTCAGGGACAGTAAACAAAAGATCACACTCCCGCATTCCTGTCCAGTGGTAGAAGTATTGAGTTGTATTTGCAGTTTGCATTTAGCGTTTTATATTCAGTGAGTCATCATGGAGAGGACATTGAGCGCTACACGTATGTGACTTTATTGTGATTGGTCATGACTCGTGTGTTTACAACACGTGTGTATGCTTACTGGGCGACCCGGAGGAAGCTACAGCCGAAACGTGTTGTTCGCTCATGTTAAAGTGACAGTAAAGTCTGTTTCAGCGTGCCACCGATTATTTAGTCTGTCAGTAAACAAAAGATATTAACTGAAGAGATGGAGAATGGACAAAAACCCAGGGAGATGGAAAAGCCTGGTGAAACATACACAATGCAGAGGAAAAAAAATCCTATTTGCATTCAAACTTAATCTGCTCAATCACAATCATGGTGGCCTTCTAGTTTCATGGTAGCCACTTCCTATCACCTCACCGCAAGTGAAATCACTATTCTTCTGGCCACTAATGGACATGTAATAAGGGTTCTGAAAGACATAATTGTTGGGAGAAACTTGAAAAATACCAACAGAAGCAGGAAGAGACCTCAATGAAGAAGTGTCGAGAAAATAAACATAGTCCTATACACGAGAAAAGTTATAAAAATGGACACCTCCCGTGAGCAGTTCAAGTGTTCCCTTGCGCAACAGGACAAGTGGCTGAACTATAATTATTTTAAATTTGGCGTACTGGAGAGCAGCCTGTGATTCTACACGCTTTAGAGGACTGAGTCCAAATCTTGATTACAGTTACCCTTTGTTTAGTCAGCGAGAATAAAAACAGGTTAGTAAGGCTTAATGAGCAGTAATGATAGATTGGCTCGCTGCTGTAGAAGAAGGTAGGAGGTCAGAACGCTGTATGTAAAGCAGGCTTTTGTCTCTGACACGGCATGCCTGATCACCGCAGTAGCAGCAGGCTAATTGGATTCTTGACTTGTGCTTCAGTGGAATTAGGGGTATCCGTGGCGTTTAGGGGCACAGACAGTCTAAGTGCAGGCACCTCTTGGTGGACTGATTATGGTGTGTTTATGAGTCCTGCTGCTGCCTTGCTTTTTGGACGACTTGGATGAGATTCTGTATTAACCTGTTGGCAGGGAGAGGCACTGAGTCAGACACTTAGTGAAGTTTTGCATGGAGAGGGGAGCCTGGGAGTGAATGGATCCAGTACGGTTTCATAATGCTGAGCTAGACTTTCATTTTTTTTTTATATTTCTCCCACACTTTGTGGCTTGAAAATATGAACGCACAATAAGTCCTGTACTCCTCCTTCATGTTTTTTTTGTTTTTTTTGCGTTGTGACTGTCAACTGCAGATTTTCAGTGAGCTTACTTACTCGATGCAGGCAAATGCACAACAAAGGGTGATGTCAGCCGTAAATGTCATCTGATAATATCCATAACTGTGTCGTTTAGTTCTCAAAGTGGCATCATATTGAAAAAAAATATAATAACGATGACATGTAAGATAAGAGTTGAGCCCGGGGAAGTCCAAAAAGTCAGTCCAGTCTCCACTAAGGGTTGGTAATAATCGTGTGAAGGAAAGCATGTGGTACTTTACAGAAGTTACTGTGATGTGCTGATCAAAAGGAAGTACACAGGCTCTGCTGCTCCAAGCCTTTCAGTGCAGTAGGTAGTGCTACATGAAGGGAAACTGCAGAAACCTGTCGAATGGCATAAGAAGATCTCTGAAATGTCTCTTCTCGCTCTCCTTTTATTTGGCCCGGCCAGCTTACTTTTCTGCTATCTCTAACAAACAAACACACACTGGCCCTTGATCTTGCCTAAATACTGTCTGACTCCTCGGTACATTTTTTGTCTCGGGTAGATTGTAACACTGTCTATAAATTGGAAAGCAAAATAGAGGTATTGATGCCTGCAAATCAAAATAAGAGTACAAGTGCACTATGCGTCACACGAGGAGAAAGAAAAAGATCAATGTGGACCTTCAAACTGTTCCACCCCTGCTGCTGTTTCCCACCTTAACAGCCATAAACAACAATAAACGCAGGTTGTGCCGGCACCAGATGTTCATCTCCGCCCAAGTGTCACTTGTCAGTTGGATTTTATGGATGTTCCGATTTGTCTGTGACATATAGGGTGTAAGGGCACACATGTTAAAGGAAAATTGCTAAAGCCTGTCAAGACATATTGCAGAAGACAGAAAAAATAATAATTCATGATGTGACTTTATCCAGGTGCTATGGCAACAATACTTGGTTGAATTCAGGGAAAATGTAGGGAAAATGCCCGCATATAGATTAGGTACTGATGTGCACAATCTGTGTAGTCAAGGTTGCATATTTACAATTTATTATTTTCTGAATATGGCAAAGCATATACAGAATTCAGTGAGCTAAAAAATGTTGTAAGCAGATGAGGGCAAAATATCAAGCTTTGCAACAAAGGCACTCATGACAGCTGCAAGGCAATTGCAAAGCAGCTTTAGTGCACAGTACTCCACATAGCGCTCTACCTACATTTTGATATGCTGTTAAGATTCCACTCCTGTGAAACCACAATAGTTGAAATACCGACATTACAGCCCCAAAAAGGCAGAGTTTGTGGTGCTTTGACATGTAAGTACATCACTTAAGCAATTTAGAGCTCCCAATGGTTATTGCAGCCATTCTCTTAAGCACCAGCCTCTGAACTGATAGACTCCACCTCAGAAGTGTGTCGACGTGAATCAACATGCTCTGTGTGGTAAAATATACTCTGTGAAAGCAAGTGCTTTCACAGTGCAGGGTCGTATAAATAGGTTACATTCATTGAGTTCAGAATTCTCATTTCAGTGCTCTCTGCCACGATGCACTCGTATAAAAAGCCAACGTGGAAAAAAAAAAAAAAAGTGAATTTATAGACGTTTCTGAAGTCACATGGACAAAGGGATAAACGCTTTTTTAGAAGCTCGAGAATGCCGCTGATCCAGGCTCATGTGAAAGGAAGGTGAACCACGATAGTGATTATGCTCCTTTCTCTTCTTTCGCCATAAATTCACCTGAGTTACGCTGATCCAGGATGCAGAGCTGGGACTAGAGAGGTGAGGAGGTTCACAGAGCCTACAGCACACAATAAGCCTTCCACTGGAGGAGGTGCAAGAAAAACAGCAGAGACCCTCTTGAAAGAGATATACAACAGTTTCCTGCCGGTCATTTAGAATTATGAAAATGCAGAATTGTATTTATGTGGGTTTATAAATGTATGTAAATGATTAGGTGTTCTCACATTCCCAAAACTGTATTAAATTAGATATACAAGCTGGATAAAGCAGGCATATTGCTCATTCTGATAGAAGGCTTGCTTACTGCCTTCTTCTTTTTCAACCCAGACTCTAATCTGTAACAGCAGTAGAGTCTGGTAGGGTCGAGATGCACAAAGAAACACTTGGGGACCAGCCCTCCTCTGTGTCTGTCAAAGGCAACAGAAAAAAAAATGATAATAAAAAAAAGGGGGACCAAAAATAACCTCAACAATCACGAGGGAAAATCTGTCCAAATTTAATTAGAAAAGATACAAAATGGAAAAATTGACAAGGAAGGTTTTAATCCTCCTGTCGTTTTGATCTGAGCCACAGACAACCTATCATAGTTCATCAGATCTCAAACATTCAAAAGAGTTCAGATTCTATCAGGGCAGACATCATCCTCGTCTCTGAGTTTTCAACACCTTTGAATGTGGCCCTTTTGTTTCTACAAATAGAACTGTTGGAGTGTAACTGATCAGAAATGTTGGTTATATTTCATTTATAGATAAGACGACGGCAAAAATTATGACAATGAATCAGGTATTTTGCACGGCGGATGGCTAAATATGGTAAGTGTCTTTTGCATGTCGGCTCTGCCTGGTGTAAGATTGAACGCCATTTAAACTGCAAAATATTTGAACTTGTTTGTGTCTAAAAAAAGAAAGGGACAAACAGAAGAACATAAAAGTCAGCCTGTGCTGTGTGACGGCGGCTGTGAAAAGTACCAATTCCACCAAGTGTGCAATCTGAGAAATGTCTAAGTCCATCCTCCTTCACAAGATCTTCAAACAAGAACAGTTAACAAGAAACATACACTGAGAAAATGAATCTGCGAAAACTTCCAAATTGCAGGTGTACTTCAGGGCTCAGATAATTGCACGGCTGCCTATTTCAGACAGCCAGGTGGCAGCATGTGTTTTTGAGGCTTATGACTTCCCATACCACCCACAATCAGCAGCGTCCTCCAGGACTTCAAACACTCCCTCTGTTCTCCAAACCCTCCGGTCCCCACTCTCTCGGGGAACTGAGCACCTGGCCCCCAGTTTCATATTCCTCTCAGGTGTGCCTGCGCAGCGTTGCGCAGGCCTGATATGCACGCATATTAAGTACTGTATTGGCATTCTATTTTTCCAATAGTTGCTATTTTACTTTCAAAGTAGGCCACCAGTGAAGGACAGAGCACCTTTATCTGCATACCAATTTCATCAGATGGAAGATGAGTGGTCTCAAAATCCCCTCAGGTTTTAAGTGTTAGTTTGTGTATACTAAAAACACGTTAAAAAAAAGAGAAAGTCTGGTTTATGTTTTTGCCCATCATACATGTTTTCCTTATTTTAATAAGCTGCTCAACGATGCAAAACAAAGTCTACTTTTTCCTTATTACGTCATGTCCTTTAATAGATGTCCCCCATGATGATACTTTCCATCCATCCCTCCATACTCCCATCAAACTTCCTCTTCTCTGTCCGTCCCTCCACCTCAGTTGTAGGTAGCTGTCTTCTTATCAGAGCTGGAAGCTCACAGAGTATTCCCAGAGGCCGTTCATGGGTTTCTGCCTTTTGGGACTCCACAGATTTAAAAGCAGCAGAGGAAGCCCACACAGACTTCATTTCCCGGGAGAACAAAGCACATCGAGGAAGGTAGTGGATCCATTACGCATACTCGCATCCCTGTCACTTACAAAGTCAGAGAGCCTCGAGTCATGGAAGACCCATGATGTGTTTAACATCGGCTTAGCTTTCCATTTGCCTTCATTTTCCTGTCATTTTTAATTTGTTGCTTATTAAAAACACTAAAGGTACTGTATACGAGTACGAGTTAATAAATCTAATTTGCGGTGTTTATTGAGCTTTGGAAAAAAAAAAACTATCGTTATTAATTGCTGCTTTCATGGCAAGATAAAAAATCAATCAAAAGTATCTGCATTTTGTGATATTCAGCTGACTTCTAGAACAGATGCTCATTTTGATTTATACAAAAAAAATAAGATTTTCTCAACAGCAACAAAACAGAAACACATAAACAACCAGGATTTCATAAAAACAAAATACTGTAAAATAATAAATAAATAAAAATCTGCTCACCCACAGCAGCCTCGTTATGATTCAAGTTGATTAATCTTTCCTGTCTCCCGAGAATCTTCCTTTAAAACAAACATGCTGACCCCGCCGTGTGCATTTGGTATGGCGTTAAGGGCGGCACAGTCATAACAACGACAATCAAAAAGGTTCTGAACTTTAAAGGCCCGGCCAGGAATTCAACAGGAATATGTGCTGGCTGTGCTTCTCAAAAGCTGGATGAAATAATTGTCAGCAGTCGGCTCTGTTTTTACCATCTGTCTGATGCCGTATGCTGGACTGAAACAGACATAAAAGGAGAGTGCGGGTAATTGTTCGGTAAGCCTCAGAGCAAAAATTAAGAAAGGGGGCTCCCTGCTTTGTGTATGGGGAGCTAAACGAGAGGTAGGCCATGTAAAATTACCTTTTTTTAAGTGAACTTATTTAAAGTAAAGCTGAAAATGAGAAAAAAAAACAAAAAACAAAAACAACATCTGTTTAATGAGAGTTGTAATTCCTCTACAAAGACAAAGGCATTGCCCGCAGAAGAACTTTCGACATCCATTAAGAGCTGTTTGGTGCCATAGAAGCTCCGCAGGAGGGAGAGGTTAAGTGAGCTCACAGGCATGAACAATCACTCGCCGAGCTCCTGCCACAAAGAAAAGAACAAGAAAATGGCCAATGCCTCTGCTGTAAACTATAGGGGGTCCTTACCTGAGACAATGTTCAGACATGTTCCGCTTGGGTGTAAAAACTGATTCGCTACACTTAAACCTGAAACGGTCTGTGGCAATAAACCAAAAGAGAACATTTAAAAGTCATGTATGTAACGCCGACGGCACTGAAAGGATGCATCAGTGTTATTACAGCAGAGGGGACGATTGTGCTTTTCCATCCAAGCGATACCATCACCCGCTCTGTCGCCAAAACATGACCGCTTCCCTCTGTCTCTTCTTCTTCTTCTTCTTCTGTCCATCACTTAAAACATCTGGATTCATTTTAGAAGGTCAGCGCCGGTGAAGCAAAAACTGTCAGTGGAAGTTGTCTTGACGTGTGTCATGAAATGGAACAAGGAAATGCCACACTCAGATGGAAGAGGAAATACCATTTCTGTTGATAATACGAAGTCTGAGACACTGTCTGCTGCGATAAAGCTATGATTGAGTGCTGCAGACAATATACAAGAATCTAAGGGAGGAGTAAGAAAGTCATAGCTGTCGGTGAATCAGATTATTTTACCGCACAAAAAAAATAATACAAATAAAACAAAAAAAAAAGTGTCAGGGTTATGAAAAGAGAAAAAAAACCCACTTCAAATCAAGTTCTACTTCTTGTTAAGTTAAAAAGCTGAAACTGCATCCACCCACACAAGCCAGTGCAAACATGTGACAACGCCCCATGTTTTTGTTTTTTTTATTGATTTAATTTAACACATTTTTTTCTTTCTTTTTTTTTCTTTTTTTAAAGAGGTCCTGTAGGTGAAGGAGTTTGTGCTTCAAAGCCCCTTACAAAAATAAACACATTTTTTATGATGAGTAGCTTTATTACGTGTGTGCTTTTGGGTCCTTGCTCATTTCTTCGGGGGCAAACAAAAGTAAGCTAAGCACTGGATCCACGGTCCCTCCCACCCATCTCACCATGCCAATACTTCCCTCTAAACACCCCCCCTTATTTCCCTTCCTCCCACCCCTCCTCCTGGATTAAAAGCTCTTAATTTTCAATAATTACACAAACTCATTTCTTTTTCTTCATGTCTCTGCATTTCTCCCTGTTTTCCCTTCATGGGGCTCATAAACACGTTTTGAAACTGGGTTTAATAAAGCTGCCTTGTGAGGGTTTAGGGCCTTTAATGGACACAGGGCTTGTTTGATAAGTCTCCACTTCATCACACACTTTATTAATTAAAGTTTATATTACATTAGAAACAAAGTTAAAGCTATTTGCTCCCCATTAATGGTTTCATGTAGCTGCATATCTATGGCCAATTAATTGGAGCCGTGCGTCCCCATTTGCATTTTTGCCTTGTTTGACAAAAGCGTGTTGGGGTTAGCCGCAGGCGGTATGTTGCAAGCAGCAGCAATACTGCACTTGTAGTACAAAATTAGCGAAAGGTTGACTAGCAATGAATTTGTGATTCAAAGGTGCCGTTTAGGTGCCAATAAATGTGGAACATTTCTGCAAACGACTGATTCAAATTTGACTTAAACAACTGACAAAAACCCTCTGTGCTTTCTACAAGAAAGTTATGAAACTAAGTCTGTAAAAAACAAATATTGTACTGCCAAAACACAACAAGGACATTTTTTGGGCATGGGCATTTTTTGATATAAATTTCAGTCAAATATATTTGTTTTTTTAAGATGTGTATACCGTAATAGTAGAGGCAGAAGAGGATAGAGGATAGGATAGGGAAATCAGAGAGAGAGGGGAACAAAATGTGGGAAGGAAGCCACTGGTCGGATTTAAACCATTGAGGAGCGCTCTCCCCAACCACTATGCCACCAGCGCCTTAGATGTTTTTTTTGTTTGTTTGTTTTGAAGAGAGACATGTCCCCAAAACTGAAGTTCTCTGTCATTATCTGTTTTATCCAACAACAACAACAACAACAACAACAAAATCCATATAAATATATTTTCTAAGTGTACTGCCTCAAAGAAGGGCTGGTCAGAAAAGAAGGACTAAAGCCAAAATGAAATGAAAATATGCCATGTACTTAACGTACTCCTGACAAACGTGTGTTACACTCTGTGTAGTCCAATCATATGCTGCTCATTTCAACCTGAACAAGAAAAACTTTCTCTTAACAATTAGAATTGTTTTTAAAATAATTTTGTAATATTTGTAATATGAGTAATAAAATGAATTAAAGTCATAAAAATAGATAATTGAAATAAAAATCTGTACCGTCATAAAATATTAGTTCACATATCATGACTTAAAGCTTTATAGATTATTTCTCACCCTAAAAGAAAGGTCAAAAATCTGATCGATTTAAAGAATTGACAGTTTAGTTAAAATAAACATGAAATAACCACACTGACCTTTTAACTGCTTTTATACCATTTTAAAATGTATTTGTAAAAGATGATGCAACTGCATGTTTTTTGAACTGTATAGGGCAGGTTCATATGTTGTCTGATCTTTTGTTCATGATTATTTTTTTAAGATTATCTAAAAAGGGCTTTAACAGTGTAAGTAAAATCAAAAGACACACTGATACCCTGAAGCCCTGCGTGAGTGGACGAAGCCCCCCCTCCGTGTGTGTGCTGTGTGTGGAAAGGGGATGATGTAGGAGGCAATGCACAGGAGACAGCAGGAGAGCACGAGTGGTGTGGCCTGTCAGACATAATGAGTAAGCAACGATACACACAGTAATTGTGGCCAACTCCAGGGACCCCTCTCTGTGTGTGTGTGTGTGTGTGTGTCTGTGACGATATCAGTGTTTGTGTGTAAGCGCACGCAAACACATGCAAAAAGCAATAAGTACAAAAAAAAAAAAAAGAAAAGAGAGGGCACAGAAGGGGCAGCCACATAGAGTGAGACTGAAGGGAACAAAGAGGGCTATAAACACTTTGTGTTGCATGCTGATTATATGAAATATTTGAAGGCACTTTGCAACAAAAGTAGGAGTAACATTGGGAGTTTCAAAATGCTGGTTAAGACAAAACCCAAAGTTGTAGTGTACCTGCTTGTCTAAATGCAGTGATGTACCACATGTTATGTGTCTTCATGAGTCATTTAGTGGCTTATTTGTGTTATTTTCTTCTATGCACCTTTTGTGGGTTTTTTTTATATTCTTCATATTTGACATTTGCTTTTTATATTTTATTGTATTTAAGTACTTGTTATGTTAGTGTTCTTCGCATGGCAACTGTTTTTTTGCACCAATGAACCAAGACAAATTCCCGATTAAATGTAAATGTTCTTGGCAATAATAAAATGAATAAATAAATAAAGATTCTGAGTGGGAATGTGAATGTGTGTTTTTACTTGTATTATTAAGTATTGTGCTTTCTAAGTCAAATTGGCTTGAATCATTGAATATCAAGGGACATTTGGGAATACCAAAGCCTTCATTTGTGGGAAAGTTAAACACACAACAGAGCTTTAAGAAGATAAAGACTGTAAACAGACTAATCCCTGTATTATTTTAATCAATAGCCTGAAGTAGTTCAACTTGAATTGTTTCTGAAGTTTAGTTTCATTCATGAGTTTTGCTGGTTTCATATCTGCAAGCATGAACGATACCACTATATTCACTTTAAACATTTGTTTGCAAGGCTTGTGAAAGAGCTTTATCTAAATCTATTGCCAAGGTTTTGTTGAAGTCATTCAGACAGTCACGATGAAACAAAACCATTCCCGTTAAATATAATCAATTAAAACGACATGAAACAGCGTCTTTTTGATTCTCCAAGGTGTCTAAAAACGTGCTGAAACAAATTCTCTCTGTTTTAAGCTCAGTTTACAAAAACGCCTCCAACATTATTCAACTTTTAATTAACATCGATTCTTCTCAAAGGCGAGATAATAAACCATCATGTTCAAATACACTGAAGATAAAACCAACCTATTGGACATGACAAAACAAAGCTGCTGTATCATTTTTAAAGCTTGAACAATAAAATGTTTTGAATATTAATTGTCTTCTCAGTAATTCGAATAATACAACAAAATCAGAACATCATTGGGGAAAGAAATGTTTGAAAGTAGTGGGAGTATTTCAGCCGTGGAGAACATAGGGCCAGAATAATTCATGCAACAGGGAGGATGAATATTGATGAGAAATGGGGAATTAACAGGATTTAAAGTTGATTGAGGGTGAAGACAAAACTCTTTGGATAAGGGGACAATAGGATTAGGACTTCCATCAACATAAATTCATACTGCCATCTATTGCCCCCACGCTCTGACACTGGTGTGCCTTCACAAACTATAAATACATATGCAGATGAGGGGAGTTGGATAGTGTAGCTTCTTGTGCACATTGAGGTCTATGTTTAACTGATCTGTGGTGTGATGGCAGCTACTGCAGATTAAAAACATGCAGCGCGCCCCGCTCTGGGGGAGGGGGGGTCGTATCAGTGTTTACCCTGTGTCAGGATACCAAAGCAGGGCCAAGGCAATGCTAAAATGTTCCTCTATTGTGTGTCTGTCTTCCTTTGTGAGTTTGACAAATGGAGTCCATGGCAATACCGGGTGGGAAACCAAGAGGGAGGGGTGCAATCCCACAATGGCAGCAGGTGCACCCAGACAGCTAATATTTGCACAGCAGCTACTGTGGCAAACAAGCAACTCCCCCGAAAGAAAAGGGGGAAACTGTGTCCTCATAAATGGCTCAGTTACAAACACATAAATCCAGGGCTGACTCCACCAACCACCATATACTCCTCCTCCTTATCCCTCCCGTCTTCCACACAAATCCCTTCACTGCAGGACAATTGCCACGATGCATCTAGGCACCATGTGACATTGCAGAGGTCAAGTTGGAGCCTCTTGTGTGAATATAGTGTGCGCATGTGTGTATACGCTATCTCCCACCTGCAGTGTGCCAGACACACGGATGGCCACACTTCAGTGTCAGTCACACTTTAGCTGTGACAAATCAAGAAGACTTCTTTTGCTTTAGTCTGAAGCCCAATTATAATGAGGTCCGAAAAAGCCCAAGGTGACAAATTCTAAGACAATAAAAATGAACATATAAAGTATGTATAAACACAATTTCGTTTTAAACCAACACATGCCAAATGTGGCCATGTTTTAAATAAATGTCAGAACTGAACTCTGAAGCCTTTAAAGACTTTTTGAAGGTTTTTTTTAAATTTATTTATTTATTTTTTAATTTTACTTTATTTTTTACTGGCCAGTATCAATAACTGCCAAATGAATCTTTACTTTAAGTATGACGGATGCACAAAAGAAACTAAGCCCCATTATATGTATATATGCATATGACTTGCTCAAAAAAGCTGATCTGTTTCTGTCAGGCACCCCTGAAATGGTGGGGGTCAAACTAAAGAGCGCTGAGAAGTAACTGAGTGATTGTGTGGATGCAAAGCTCTTTATCGCATGTTTTCTTCATTCCAAACCTCTCTTTTTGGTAGTTAGGCATAAGAAATGAAACCTTAATCCATTTAGATGGAAAATCCATGGCAGCCGCCCTGGCAGTGTGAGGGTATTAATAAGATGACAAGGCAGATTCATCAACAGGACCCGACTTTTGTTCCATCACTGCAGAGCCAGAGGTAATAAATAAAAACCAGCACAAGCAGTGATGGAACTTCTTCTGAGTTTTGTTAAAATATACCTATCTTTTATTTTAAAATCACAGGAATACATTCCAACAAAAATAAAAAGAAGTTTAAAGCCTATACAGATCAAGCAAAACATTCCAGACACATGTCCCATTGGGTCAACACTGTCCATAAAATTGAAAATGGTATCAATCGAGTATTAATCTAATACATTGGACAATTTATTAAGGTTGACTTGTAAAACTTTGCCAAACATAATGCCATTACGAAAACTGGGCCAGCTAGAAAGCAACTTGTCCTTTCTCTGTTTTGGCTCTACTGAGAAATCATGTTGGCAGTTTTACAGAACAAGAATCAAGTCATCAGTTTTGTGAAGTTTTGCAGAGGGGTACAGAATCATTGTTCTGCCCTTTATGTTTACTAACTCAAAAATGTTCAAATGGAATTGGGCACAAATGGAGCTCAGCGTAAGTTCAGACAGGAAGACTGGTGTTATTCTTTCATTCATTCACCTCTTCATTCATTCTTAAACCACACCCCCTACTACCACCTGTATCTCTCTCTCTGGCAAGCAGGTGATCATGGGCGTGTATCATCCTGGAATTAACCAACCAGACTCTGCCACAAACTTTCTCCAATGGCTTGCTGTCAATAGTTTAAAAACTCTCTCTCTTCCAGTCATCCTGTAGCTGCAGGCATACGCCGCAACCCTCCTCCACCCCAGTCACCTCCTTCCAGCTCAGCAGAGTCCAGGCCCTGGCTGAAACCCACTCCTCTTCTCAACCTCCATCCTTTTCACCACCACCAGTGTCTAGACTCCACAGGGGGGGCATCCTATCCCGCGTTGGCCTCACTACCCCTCGGAGCTCATGAAGTCGTCATGACGGAGTCTAGCCCCCAAAAGACTTTGCACATTTCATTCTACAATTGTTGCACATTTCATTGTAATAAATAATTGTTCATTCTTAATTAAGTCTCTCCTGATTGAATTAGTTTAATGAAGAAAACCATCAATGAGTTGAACTCAAAGTGGCTTTGTTTTTTGTTGTGAAAATCACAGAATATGAAGATGTGTAAATGAAATGAGACATTCCTATCAGTCTGAATGGTAGTGTACTCCTGTCTGTTTGCACTGGTGCTCTGGTTGACTAGATCCTTTATAGGGTCCACCTGCCCTCCTGTGGACAATGGTATGCACAGATGAATGAATGAATAAACACACATTCTAACATTTAACCCTTGATCTTTCCATCGTCATGTAATCTCGGTTATAACATGTATTGTAATAAAGGAAGTCTTTGAAAATGCTGTGGCCAACCAAGTAGAGATTCTCTGGGGTCTATCTCTGGGTTAATGAACCTTTACTTGGTGCTAAGAGTGAAATCAGCCAGCTCCATTAATGGACATGCTATCCACATTAGGAGTGAATGTGTTGGAAATGGAAGGTGATGAGGATATAACACTATGTCTATGACATAAAAGAGTCCATTTTAACATCTCCAGATTGCCTGTGAGAGCTGTTGATATATCTGCAGTCAGAGACTCAATTGGGGGTGACCTTTCCTCATGGCTGGACATGGGATTGATGTGGATCCTGGTAGGACTAGCCGTAGATTGTGGATGAGTGGGACTAATGGTCCCTCTGGCTCAGGATAATAAAAGAGATACTAGAAATGTTCAAAATCAGCTTCAAAAGACCTTTTTAGCCACAGCTGAACACCACATGGCAGGTTTGAAAAGAAGAATACGGTTGAAACTGGCTACAAGGGTGAACGTTTAAATCAATAGCACATAGACTTCTTTTAAGACTTGGCCGGGCCCAAAGAAAATCCATGGGAGACATTCAAGGATTGGGCAGGTGAGGGGTACCAGCTTGGTCAATAAAGTGGTCCCCTGCCCCAAGGCAACAAGCTGACTCCTGCTGTGAGACGAGACCCAAGGCCAGTGTTTAACTTTCATCCCGTCTGCCAGTGGCTCTACCACTGCTACCTTACCACTTGCCACTCAGCGCGACATTCACTTCTTCCTTAGCACACACAACCGCCCCCTTGATGAAAAGGCAATCAATGAGCTGGACGGGCCTGCGTGGTAGCCAGAGGCTCAGACTAAAAATTCTGCAGTCGAGAGTTTTCCGTGATGGCACTGCGGGTAGAAAATAGCAGACTTGGGGGAAAAAAAAAGAAGGTAATTCTGCTCCTACCATACCTACTACAGGGAAATTGGACTAAACAAGAAATATCCAAAACCCATGTACACGGGAATAGAAAAACTAACAAATGTGCCAATTTGAATCTCAATAAATGAAACTCAAACTGTCAGAACCTTGTATATGTTGTTTTACAAATGAAAGCAATTGTTCATTATAAGAATTTTGTTTCGCCAATTCTGTGCTGAAGACAACTTCTAGCTTATAACCCTCCAGACCAAACAAGAACAGAAATATAACAATATCCATTTACAAATACAATTCTAAACTATCTTTTAATTTTCTATGTTGATTGTTGAAACATTTACCACTGTGGTATTTAACTACAGCATATTAATAGATAGTCATATTTACTTCCAATCAGCATGGCTGCATGGTTTCTTTGTCCTGCTATTTCAGATACACCAAACCCCAATACACTGATACTGTAACACAGTCACACCCACATGCTTCCACGCAGCACTGTTTAAAACGTGTGAAAAATAAGTAGAGCCCAGAGGAAAATCACATTAACAGGATCTAGGATACTTTCCATGCACAAAGCAAGCTGCAGGTGAGAGCCTTCTGGTGATGTGATGGCGCTAACCAGTATGCAAATCTGTCATCATCATAACAGGAACTCAGACGCTAGAAATCTCACAAGAACTTGATGAACAGTGAAGTGAAAGATCCTCAACAACGACTGCAGGAAGATGAGGAGTGGGAGTCATTTCTTAGCCATCCTTTCTTAGCCTCAAAGTGACAAAAGACAAATCTACAGTTGCAAATTAACCCCGGAATAATGAATGAGGAATGGAGCCCTGAGGTCTTAATTGAATATTTTCCGGACTCATTTTGTTGACAATGATCGATGTGCGCAAAAAAAGAAGGCCTCAGCAAACTCATAATTCATATTTCATCATCCCTACATCGGACTTCAGCTGTGCAGATTTATTGATCGGTGAATGATGAGTTTTCATTGTGCAGCAAAACTGAATGAAGTTTGACACATTCTGGTGAGGTTTGATAAATTGGGACTATCTGGATTTTAAAGAGACGAAGATGACACAGTGCTTCACGGATACATCTGAATGCATTGAGGTGGAGGAAGTAGGACACTGGTTGCTACAGCGTCAAGTATTTGCTGTTTGTTGTGACGCTGTGTGACCTTGCACAAAGTACTGCACTGAGTGAAGGGTATGTTTGAAGTACATAACCCCCAATTTCTTCTGAATGATGGGATTCTGATTCTGATATTGATGCATTTCTTTATCTTACTGTAAGAGAAGATGTTATAGAGGGCTTACTTGTGCATTACCTCCAGCTGAACTAATGTGAAGCATCTCAATTTATCCCCCACTGACATACATAAAGAGCTTGATTCATGGAAATTTTAAGGTCTCTGTAAGATCGATATCAAACTTGTTTATGAGAGCTACCACCCAGAGCTTAACCAACGTGCCTTTAAATCTATAAATTGTGTTTATGGTCCAGGCATTCAGCTTTTTTTTGGTGACAAATCTGCAATATGACAGTGGATTGACTTTGAAAACGAGAATGTCATTTCAAGCCTCTGAAAAGACTTAAGCATTTGGCAGCGACCTTGTTCCGGATGCTATTTCTGTGGGCAAGCAACACTAAGCATGTTACTAGAGTAAGACGATTTTGATGGGGGAGAAGTCACTCAAGGAAATAAGTCAGATTGCAACGCCTCAAGCACTTTAAGGACATGTCGGATACGCACAATGCAGTGCTGATCACAGAGCACACTGGGGCAGATCTCTTTAAAATGCTGCTCTATGAATGTGACAGTGCTGCTCTAGGCATACTTATTCATGGGATTAGAAACAGCAAAAGGCAGTGTTTGAATTCCACAACTTTTGTCCCAGTTGTAAGAAACTGCACTTCTAAAGAAGGGGGGGGGAAAAACATGAAATTCTTACCCTTTAAGAGAAGATTCAGAAAAGAATCGGTTTGAAAAATGTCTGTCGATGATGATTGCTTCAGTTGTTCAGCGATCGATTTACAACCTGAGCTGCAGGTTGAATGGGTCTTAAGTCATAACCAGTATTTTCATAGTGAGGTCTTTTCCCGTTCTTGTTGCGATTCTGCATTCAGACTGAACGGGCAAGGATTAAAAAAAGTCGATGCTGCAAGAGATTTTTTAATTTAAAAAAACATTAAACACAACCGCTTGCTTTATCTGAGACACTATGTTGAACCCACATGGGGTTCAGATGCCTATAATTTTGAGTTTGTAGTGCACATTCCAACGCAAGGATCATCATGAGGTAGAGCTTTCCCCTTATATTTGAGTTTGTGCTCAATTTCGACTCGACCTTATGAACCGTGTAGAAAATGTAGCACTTTATAGCACTAAGAGTCAAGCAGAGTATGAAACCTGAAGAATATTCCCAAACACGCTCAAGCAGAAAGTCAGCAAACTTCGTAACGTTAGTTTCATTGTGAATCCAATGTTCTTGATTTGGGCCAAAACAATGAATAAAACAAACAAAACTAAACTAAACAAAAAAAAAACTCCACTACCACAGCATTTAATAGCAGTGTGTGAATTTTGCTTAATAAACTGCTCCATCAGGAATATCCCCCTCAGACCATATAGTTCACCTTAAGGACGACGCAGATAAAGAGCAACTTCTTCAGCACATCCAAGGGAGGCATTGCTGAAAATCCATGAATAAATATTTCCCCTGGAGACTGAACTGGGAGGACATGGTAAAGAGGTGGGAGAAGGAGAGAGCTGTGTGCCCGTGCTGTGTCTGTGAGTGTGCATGTAGGAGGTTAGATAGGGAGTGGGGATAAGAATGCAGCTATCTCGGACAGGGAGGCTCTAAAATGTCCAAACCCAACCCTGCTACCCCCATTCCACGCAGATGAAGGCGAGGAATGTTTCTCTTGAGTTCAGAGGCCGCCAACAGCCTCTGTGTCACAAGGCTAGGCTAAGACAACATTCCCTGCACAATAAACAGCTGAACCTACAGCGCTATCCAGAGGGAGAGCGACAAAGAACTATTTATTCTGTTACTGAGGAGCACAACTTATCAAAGCATGCTAAACATATGGAAATGTGTTTCAAATATAGATCAAAAACTATCTTTTTATGTCCAAAGAGAATGAGTGGGGATGGGTGGTGATTGAGTATCTGCATGTGTTATCTATACAGAAATACCTGCCAAAGCTTACGTGCTGGCATGCCTGCAGCTTTTTTTTTTTTCTTTAAGTAAACGACAGTATATCAGGGAAGTAGCCTTTGATTGATCAAGCAAGAAGTAAGTGGGGATGGAGTAATTGAGTTGCACGTCAGCTGGAGCGATCATGCAAATTGGGCGCTTTCTTTCATGTGTGAATTGCAAACAAATGAGTTTCTAGCTTTTTTCCCCACTTTTTAAAAGACTTAAAATAAAATAAAAATACTTTATGGTGAATGGAATATCTACAAATGATCACACAGTTGCTCAGTAAACACACTACACATGTGCTTACTGAGATACATATGTCTCTTGTTTCTTTATGTGGTACTACTGAAGAGCTCAGGAGAGTTTCCTAGTGTCCTAGTGTAAATGGGGTTTTTTTAAATTAATTAATTTTATATATATATATATATACACAGAAACACAGGTGTATGTGTGAAAACATATGAGCTTCTTTACAGTCAAAAGGCTGGAAAAAAAACACCAAGATTTTTCCATGAGTAAGTGAGAAATAAACATATCTGATGTTGTTCTTCAGAACACTTGAACAGATGCTACATTTTTGCTACATTTATGCTACATACTGTACTTTTTTTTTCCAGTTTGGTTCTCCTTCCTAAAAAACTAAATGAAAAAGCACATTGTTTTATAAATCATATAAAATAATTAATCGACCAATTATAATTGTGCTTCAATGTGATGACAAGACGAAGCACACAAAAAATGTAGTCACTCAAAAATGTCCTTAAATGTCCTTAAATGAGCAATAAGTAACTCTAACACAAAGCTTTTAAAATAAGTACTGCAGCCCAAATTCAAATCATTGGAGAGAGTCTCTTCCTTTTCCTTCCCAAAGCTCATGATGCTCACACTGGATGCTCTTAGAAAAATGCAGAGGCTTTTTACGTCGGGTAGAATCAGTTATATCTGAACCGGTTAGATCGTGCGCTTCCATCGCTGCAACACCTGCTGGTTTGAGGGGCGTCCAAAACGGTAATGTCGGGGGCCTTAAAAAACGCTTACCTTCTCTGGTCAAAACAAAAACAGACCATGCTGTAACGGAATCTAAAGTTTGAAGGAGGGCACACTGGCTGCTGCATTGTTGTCATAGAGGCCAGCACTTCATCATTGCATGTTTCCTTAATGTCTGACGAAATAGTAATATCACTTCATGATTTAATTCAGTAAATATCTTACAACCTTGCTTCTTTAAGTTAAAAAAACAAAACAAAACAGTTGATTCCCTGAAAATGTGGGAGAAAAAAAAGAATAAAGAAGAATAAATATTGGATTGTTTTTAACTGTTGTTGACTGCAGCTCTATGAGCAACAATAAACTCATTGCTACACTGGCTCTGTTCATTTAATGGCATCTGCAGCAGATGGAGCTTGCGAGTGTCAGTGGGAGAAGACATGACTTTGAAGTTCCTCAAAACAACCAGTAAACATACTGGAGAAGTAAAACTAAATATGCAACCCACAACCAATTACATGACACTGCTGAACGGTGACGGGCAACAGGAGGCAGTGAATGGCATGCACAAGTCTTACAAGTCTAGATTGTCATCCTCCACACAGTGGGCTGCTGATGTCAGAGGCAAATGAAACAGTCAGTGCTTTTAATACACATTGTATAGTGTTATATCAAGCTGTAAGTAGCCTGTTTGGAGGAACGATAACCAAGCATTAAAGGGGGCTACATGCTAAAGTCAATGAAAAAAAAAAAGATTTCTCTTGAATGTTACAAAGCTTATATTTCATTTTAAAGTTGGGTTTTATGCATGTTTGATCACAACGGATAGATCAACTTCATACTGCCAAAAATACAAGATGATCCAATGTAAGTTGGTAATACCTGGTCATTAAAAATCTACCTTTTTAGACTTCTTACAAACCAACTCTGAAGACTGGGATCAGACTCCAGCTTGTTTTGTTGAAGCTTAATGGTACCGTAAAACCTAATAAAACATGTCATGTGTGTCCTTAGTTTGAAATGTGCAGGCATAAGGCTCAAGCAAGGTTCCTTCATTAGTTTCCCAACCCAAGCTGAAGACAACAGTTAAGTATACATTTTCTCTACGCCTGCAATTTTGAAAGGAAAATTAGTTGTTTTTTTAACTAAATACTTTAAAAAACAGATTTTAATACTTACTTTTGTTTTATAAATAGCACTCCAATATAAACTAAATTTACAATTATTTGTGTTAACCCTAACCCTCACCCAAGTGTGCACCTTTCTCAAAATATACTGTGTTGAAGAAAAAAATAATAATTTACACATCCATTTGCTCTACCTAGCAAGTCTATGTTTCTGCCACCCTTTAATGTCAAACTCCAAAACTTTAATTTTATTTTACAAGTTAATGATATTATCATTAACATGGCACCAGCGCTTTACTGACAAGTCATGAAATTTCCTAACAAAATGACAGCAACAGATTTGTGTCTCCTCTCTTTAAATCCACCATTAAAACCTCTCCTCATTGGCTGTTTAAATGCTACCTTTGGAATTTGAAATCTTAACATATCCAGGTATGTATAACCTTGGTGTTCAGCTTATTTATCATTGCTACAGAAAAAAATAAATAAATAAATAAAAAAAAACAGTTTCCCCTTCCGACAGTCATAATCTCTCCAACATGCTGTATATCTGGGCAGGCGGTGTCACCCACACAGATGGCCTCAGCTGGAGCCTGGCAGGGAGTCGAGAGGAGCGGAGCACACTGTAACTGTCAGGCCAGGTCCCTGGAATCCCACAGCTTTCTGCTACACTGATCCCAATCACCGTACACCTGCTCTCCATCTTCCTCACTTTCAAACTTCACTTGTAAGACAGACGGAGAGATTTGAAGAAGACTTGAATAGGGGAAATTACTTTCCCGAACGCTTAACCCCCAACTTTACACTCCAAGTGAAAGCTGATCCGAGAACACAGCATCCAAAAAAAAGAAGGAAAAAAAAGAAAAAACTTTTTCAAGTCTTTTCGACAGAAGACAGAGACAGTTGATGCATAGCAGATTTGGTGAGGTCACAGTATACTGGAGGCCATCTGCCTACTCATGCTGGACTGTGATTATAAGCCTTAGGACTCCCTAAGGTGAGAGGAGGGAACACAGGCAGTTTTGCTCTATAGCCTGCTGTCTCTGAGAGTGAATTTCACACGTACTTTCGCCCGTTTGTCCTTTTATTTCTGTCTACTATGTTGCCCTACTTTATGAGCTCTAAACACACAGCATTGTCATCAGTTTCCCAGCATTAAATTCTCCAATTTGCTCAGAATCCGCATAAATACAAATGAATAAAAGATGTGAGTAAGCAGATGAAATAGCTATGCTGACATATGTTGTAACACGCTAGCTGTGGCTCTACACCAAGAAACATATTTTATGTAACCCTTTGACTGAACTTTCATTATCAAGTAATAATAAAATATATATTTCTAGATATTTTTCCCTACCATTAAAATGCCTAAGTTCACTTTTTTTTTAAACCCTGTATGATACATGACTGAAATACTTAATAAACGCATTGTTTTTGACTTAAATACACTCAAAACAATCCAGTACAAACCAGTAAAACATAGTCCAAAGGGTCTATTCCCACCTCCTTCCTCATGTTTGCCATGCTCTCTAAAGAAAAGTATCAACAAATACCATCACTTCATTTTATTTATAACACTAAATGTTGCTATTTTGTTTTCAACACCAGTCTTAATAATGTTTGCATTCATAAATCCGCCAATGCACCAGTGTATTAATTAGAACTTGTCTTCATATGAAGACGCTGGTATGAAAAGGGGCCCTGCAGATGTTTTGTAGAGCTCTTACTGCTATGAGTCTCTATTTTATGTGCAGCTCCCCTTTCTGTTTGTTGTTCTTCTGCATTTGAGGATGCACATGCACTCGCTCACAGAGGATGCAAAAATAAACAAAAAAAAAATTTAAAAAAAAAAAAAAATCCCTCATGTAGCAGCAGTTAGGAATATTTCACGTAGCTCCTTTTAAAAAATGGAGCAATATATCAAAATATGAAGAGCTAGATGTTGGATTACTGATTATTTTAGTCAGTAGTTTACATGGTGTACACATACAGAAAAGCAACATCATCAAGCCACGCCCCCTCCGCTTTGTCCCCTTTTTATTATTCATTTCTGTCAGGACCTGAAGACAATTTCAACCAAAATCTTTAAAAGATTCTGGAGAAAGTTACAAACTCTGCCTTTAATGTTACAGATCTGGAACCATCTTTTTTTTTTTTTTTCTCATGGCAGTACTCCTTTGCAAAAGTCAGCACTAACATATGAATTGAAATTACCTCAAAAACTCGTCATGGATAAAAGTTAAATATCAATCTAAAAGAAGGAGAAACCGAACACTGCAGTAGAAGTCCGCTTCCTTAATGAGGTCATAATAATGCTATTGTATTTAAATAATGATGAACATATTTGCATTTCAATTGCATGCATGCGCTCTGTGCTGTGAAAAAGGGCCACGTATTAGTGAGTCTGTTTAATTAAAGACAACTCCATAGCTAACGTGAACACGCTTAATAACTCAGGAACCATGATGATGGAAATCCTTCAGTCCTTGAACTAATTTATGTATTGTACTTTAGGTATGCATGACTTCTTCTTAATTCTTGTACAATCCTGATAATTCAAGAGGTATTACATGCATGAAATCGTGCTCTTTCATGCTTGAATCCACAGCAATTAATGTATCCTAACAATGACTTTCCAGAGTTGATGTGAGGACCCAAATGGCTTGCAGACATGGCCTCACATTCTCATAACATTTCCAACAAAAAAATCCACGAGGAACACAGATAAGGATTTTCTTAAAGAGTATTGCTGGGATGAGAGTGCTTCTTTACCTATATTACCTTTTTATATGTAAGGGTGTTTAAATGCTTTACATTAAATTCCGGCATGACTGATTTTTTTGGTTTTTTGGTTTTGTTTTTTAAAGAAAGACAATCAATGAAAAGATGTGCAACACTAATATCACAGCCATTATTTGAGGCTGTCTACTCAATGGTACGTACTGTATGTGATGTTTCAGTAATGTTTTAGTTCATGGCTGTCTCTGCGTTATTTATTTCTCCCACCCACAAACTCCCCAAGAAATGATTGCCAGTGCCCCGCAGAATTCCCTCGGTTAAAAAGACCCAGGCTGCGGCAAAACAAGGCTCACGCTGAGTGCAGGATCCCCCTGTTGCTGCTGTACCTGGAGGCAGGCTATAAAAGCTGCCCTGTCCA